>NC_133789.1:2159919-2243324 GCF_003597395.2 Chelonoidis abingdonii
TGTGAGCTTCTTGCCCTGAACAAGTCTGCTCCAAGGGAGAGGAGGCTCCCCAAAGTCCTGACTGGCTTTGTGGGGAGCAGTTCCAGAGCATTGCCCGGGGACTCCGTGACACCCCCATCCAGAGGTATCTGCTATTTTCTTGTAGTAATAAGAAATTTAGCATCATCCCACCTTCTTCCCTCTCTGGCAGTTCTTAATGTGACACGTGTCACCAATGGTTAGCTATAGAGGCTTTCAGACACACAGTATCTCTGCAAACACTTCAAAGAGGTCAAGAATCCAAGTCCCAAGGTATTTCAAATTCAAGATACTTTATCGGTGTTTCAAGCCAGACAAAGGGTTATCGAATTGTGATTGAGGTAGAAGGCTCAGGTCTGGGTTCCTGGTTGCTGAAGCAAGTATCTGGAAGCTGCTGGGGTTTATCTTCTGTCCATTTGTCAGATTGCTGATGGTGGCAGGGTGTTAAACTGTGAGATGCTCTTCTTATCATCTTCCTCCTTTCCCTGCAGGCCAAGCACAGGTTCTCCTCATTGCTTTTTAATGGGAAGTCTTTTATCATTTCTGATCATTGGAGGAAATATCGTTTTTGTTGACCCTGGGACTCTGGAGTAGAAAAGTGACTCCGTTTCAATTTCTCCTCTGGCAAATTGGTTGCACAGTTGTTCCTGTCTGGTTTTGCACTGTGCTGCAGGGAATGCAAGGGAGAAACAAATGTTTTCACAGGATGTCAGGAGAGAAATGGAGTGACACAAGGAACCTGGTGCAGGCAGCAGGAGAGGCAGAGGAGAAGGCTCTTGCATACGGCTTGGGGGATTGTTTTGGGAACTTGGGGCCAGAAAGGAAACCAATCTTACATGAAGAAAAGGGAGCCAAGAAAGTCATCACGCTTAGCTGGAGCTAGTGCACCTATGGGTTGCAGAATAAAAAAGGCAGTTTTGAACTGGATCCTGCCATGAGTGGAGTAGCCAAGGCAGGTGTTTGAACATGAGGTTATTGAACGTGGCGCGGCCTGTTGCACCAAACAGCTAAACCACGTGCAGCCACCCGGAGGGAGCCGTGGGTGCTGCCCACTGTGAACTTCATCTCCAAGTCCTAACTTAGGCACAGTCTGCGTCTCCCTCTCACTCACAGATAGGTGACCCCCATGGTTATTAACTGGACCGTGGAGGGTTATGGGGGCTGGAGTGGGGCTGCTGTAGGTGTCTGGGGAGAGGTGGGGGGTTATGGGGGCTGGAGTGGGGCTGCTGTAGGTGTCTGGGGAATGAGGGCGGTTATGGGGGCTGGAGTGGGGCTGCTGTAGGTGTCTGGGGAATGGGGGGGTTATGGGGGCTGGAGTGGGGCTGCTTGTAGGTGGTCTGGGGAGTAGGGGGGTTATGGGGCGCTGGAGTGGTGGCTCCTGTATGTATCTTGGGAAACTGAGGGGAGGGGGTCCTGCTGGGGAAGGGCGGCTCTGGGGGAGCTGCTGGGGTGCAGGGGAGTGGGTGTCCTGCTGGGGAAGGGGCGGCTAATGTGGGGAGCCTGCTGGGGGTTGCAGGGGGTGCCGGGGGGGTCCTGCTGGGGAAGGGCGGTCGTGGGAGCTGCTGGGGGTCAGCGGGAGCTGGGGGGGTCCTGCTGGGGAGGGGTGGCTCTGCGGGAGCTTGCTATGGGCTGCAGGGGGGTCGCTGGGGAAGAGGCGGCTCCTGGGGGAGCTGCTTGGGGGTGCGGGGGAGCTGGGAGGGTCCTGCTGGGAAGGGCAGCTCTGGGGAGCTCTGGGGGTCCTGCTGGGGAAGGGGTTGGCTCTGGGGAGCTGCTGGGGGTGCGGGGGAGCTGGGAGAGTCCTGCTGGGGAAGGGGCGCTCTAGGGGAGCTGCTGGGGAGCTGGGGAGGTCCCTGCTGGGGAAGGGGCGGCACTGGGGGAGCTGCTGGGGGTGCAGGGGTTTGTGCGGGGGGGTTCCTGCTGGGAAGGGGCGGCTCTGGGGGAGCTTTGGGCGTGCAGGGGTGTGCGGGGGGGGTCTTGCTGGGAAGGGGCGGCTTCTGGGAAGCTGCTGGGGTGCAGGGGGAAGCTGAGGGGTCCTGTTGGGAAGGGCGGCTCTGGGAGCTGCTGGGGTGGCAGGGAGCTGGGGGGTCCTGCTGGGAAGGGGCGGGTCTGGGGGAGCTGCTGGAGCGTGCAGGGGGAGCTGGGGGGGTCCTGCTGGGGAAGGGGCCGGCTCTGGGAGCTGGCTGGGGACTGGGAGGGTCTGCTGGGGAAGGGGTGGCTCTGGGGGAGGCGCTGGGGTGCAGGGGAGCTGGCGGGGGTCCTGCTGGGGAAGGGGGTCGGCCTCTGGGGAGCTGGGGGTGGGTTCCCCTGGCTGGGGAAAGGGCCCCGCTCTGGGGGCTGCTGGGGGTGCAGGGGGTGCGGGGGGGTCCTGCTTGGGGAATTGGGGCGCTCTGGGGGAGCTGCTGGGGGAAATGGGGAGGTCCTGCTGGGGAAGCGGGTGGCTCTGGGGAGCGTGCTGGGGTGCAGGGGAGCTAGGGGGGTCCTGCTGGGGAAGGGGCGGGCTCTGGGGAGCTGGCTGGGGGAGCTGGGGGTCCTGCTGGGGAGGGGCAGCCTGGGGAGCTTGCTGGGGTGCAGGGGAGCTGGGGGGGTCCTGCTGGGGAAGGGGCAGCCTCTGGGGGAGCTGCTAGGGTGCAGGGGGGTCCTGCTGGGGAAGGGCGGCTCTGGGGGAGCTGCGGGGTGCAGGGGGGTCCTGCTGGGGAAGGGGCAGCTCTGGGGGGCTGCTGGGGTGCAGGGGGAGCTGGGGGGGTCCTCTGGGGATAAGGCGCCTGAGGGGGCTGCTGGGGGACGGGTGAGCTGGGGGGGTCCTGCGGGGAAGGGGCGCCTCTGGGGAGCTGCTGGGGGAGCGGGGAGGTCCTGCGGGAGGCGGCTCTGGGGGAGCTGCTGGGGCAGCTGGGGGGTCCTGCTGGGGAAGGGGTGGCTCTGGGGAGCTGCTGGGGAGCTGGTGGGGTCCTGCTCGGGAAGGGCGGCTCTGGGGAGACTGCTGGGGGTGCAGGGGGAGCTGGGGGGTCCTGCTGGGAAGCGAAGCGGCTCTGGGGGAGCTGCTGGGGGTGGCGGGGTCCTGCTGGGAAGGGCGGCTCTGGGGGGAGCTGCTGGGGTGCAGGGGAGCTGGGGGGGTCCTGCTGGGGATAGGGGTGCTCTGGGGAGCTGGTGGGGTGCAGGGGGACGGGGGTCCTGTGGGAAGTGGCGGCTCTGGGGAGCTGCTGGGGAGAGTGGGGGGGGTCCTGCTGGGGAAGGGCGGTCTGGGGAGCTTCTGGAGGTGCAGGGGACTGGGGGGCGCCTGCTGGGAAGGGGCAGCTCTGGGGAGCTGCCTGGGGGGTCTGCTGGCGGAAGGGGCGGCTCTGGGGAGCCTCTGGGGGAGCTGGAGAGGTCCTGCTGGGGAAGGGGTGGCTCTGGGGGAGCTGCTGGGGTGCGGGGGAGCTGGGGGGGATCCTGCTGGGGAAGGGGCGGCTCTGGGGGAGCTGTCTGGGGGAGCTGGGAGGGGTCCTTGCCTATGGGAAGGGGCGCTCTGGGGGAGCTGCTGGGGGTGCAGGGGGAGCTGGGGGGTCCTGCTGGGGAAGGGGCCGGCTCTGGCGGAGCTCTGTGGGGGAAGCTGGGGGGTCCTGCTGGGGAAAGGGGCGGCTTGGGGGAGCTGCTGGGGGAGCTGGGGGGGGTTCCTGCTGGGGAAGGGCGGCTCTCTGGGGGAGCTGCTGGGGAGCTGGGGGGTCCTGCTGGGAAGGGGCGGCTCTGGGCGGGAGCTCTGGGGACTGGGGGGTCCTGCTGGGGAAGGGCGGCCTCTGGGGGAGCTGCTGGGGGAGCTGGGGGAGGTCCTGCTGGGGAAGGGGCAGTCTGGGGTGAGCTGCTGGGGGAGCTGGGGGGTCCTGCTGGGAAGGGGCGGCTCTGGGGGCTGCTGGGGGGCAGGGGGAGCTGGGCGGGTCCTGCATGGGTAGAGGCGGCATTCTGGGGGAGCTGCTGGGGGAAGCTGGGGGGTCCTGCTGGGGAAGGGGCAGCTTGGGGAGCTGCTGGGGAGCTGTTGGGGGTCCGCTGGGCTGGAAGTAGCGGCGGCTCTGGGGAGCTGCTGGGGTGCAGGGGGAGCTGGGGGGGCTCTGCTGGGGAAGGGCCGGCTCCTGGGGGAGCTGCTGGGGAGCTGGGGGGTCCTGCTGGGAAGGGCAGCTCTGCGGGAGCTGCTGGGGAGCTGGGGGGTCCTGCTCTGGGAAGGGGCAGCTCTGGGGGCTCTGGGGGGTGCACAGGGATGTTCCCTAGGGGGCTGAACAGAACCCCAGCTTCTAGCCAGACCTCTCCTCCCCCAGGCTTTCCCCTGCTTCTCCCCCCTCCCTTGCAGGCTCCTCCTCACCTGCATGACCTCATCCAGGTGGGCACCGCCCACTTGCCTTAGGGACACACCCCTCCCACTTCCGCCACCCTGACCGCCATCCCCATCAATCGCCTGCAGCTGCCCAGCCAGCAGCAACCGCGTCCGGCCCGCGTTGCCGGCCGCCCTCTGGTCGCCGGGCGGCCCATGGGGAGGTGGTCAACCGGCAGGTGGCGCGGATGCCCGCCCCTGCAGGTGAGGGAAGGGGCGACGGGGCCAATGAATGGGCGGCGCTGAGCGGGTGGCTGTGTCCATGGGGACCGTAGGGGAGCGGGCGGGCTGGGCTGCGGGCTCTGCTTCCGCTCGCCTTTGTTCGCTGGTGCGAGCGGCGGCCAGTGCCGGGCGGAGCAGGGAGCGCTTGCGCAGCGCAGCGCAGGTGAGGCTCGGCGGCTTGTGGGGGAGGGTCAGCCAGGCCTGTCCGGTCCGGTTCGGTTCGGTTCGGTTCGGTGCCCCGGGGGCGCAGCGGCCCCGCTCCCTGCCCGGCCCCTGCTCCGAGCCCCGCCCCGCCCCCGGCTCGCTTCCCCCGGCCCCTGCGTGCTGCCTGTGCGGGCGCCCAGCCCCGCTCCCGGAGGGGCCGCGCCCAGGGGCTCTGCAGCCGCGCCCCGGGGCTCCGGGTAGGTCCGACACTAGCCAGAGTGTGGCGCAAGGGGGGCGGGGCGGCGCTGCTGCGAGCACGGTCGCGGCAGGTGCCTCGGCCGGCGCTGACTAGCCGCCCCGGGACCCCTCCCGGATCCCCCCGGCTCCGGCGCGTGGTGACTGAACCCCGCGGTCGCTGGGGCTCCCCCCCGGCTCCGGCGCGTGGTGACTGAACCCCGCGGTCGCTGGGGCTCCCCCCCGGCTCCGGCGCGTGGTGACTGAACCCCGCGGTCGCTGGGGCTCCCCCCCGGCTCCGGCGCGTGGTGACTGAACCCCGCGGTCGCTGGGGAGCGGGGCACTTCATCGCTGAAGGCGACCAACGTGTGGGGTAGTCGGGAACGACCGACCCCCGACCTCTGAAACTCTCCCCGGCCCATGGGCGGGGGCCTGGCTTCCCTGCTGGGACATCAGGCTCCCGGGTTACCGCTGAACGTGCTGTGGGAAGTTGTTTTTCAAGGAGAAATTGGATCCCGCTGGAATCTGGAGAACGAGGAGCCTTTTATCTGCCTAGCCCTGTGCAGTAGCTCCAGAAAGCGGCCCTGTGCGTTACAGCGAAAGGGCGACGCGCTGCCTCTTAAAGACAAGTGGCTAAACTGGAGCTGTCTTGGGTGTTCAGACTTGATTAGCTCAGGAAATCTCGGTAACAGGCAGTGCAGCTTGCTTTGCTCGAGTGGCAAATTACAAAAATCACTGAGCAAGAGGTTCTGCAAATCCACTTCAACCGGTCCTTGAAATTAGACCTTTTTTTTTTTTTTTTTAAGCTCATAATGAGGGTTTCCTGCTCTCATGCTTGAGTCTTGCTGTGGCAGTTGATTCCCTGGGAGCAAGTTCTCAAATTGTCTCCTTGCTTGGCCTTTCGGTGAGAGTACAGTCACTGCTCCCCTAATTGTTATGGGAGGGAGGTTGTGGTAGCTCCATATGCTAACATAAGATGGCAATTTCTTTCTGAGGCGTGGCCAACATGCACTTAAAATCATCCCTCTGTATAATTGACGGGGGTGTGGATCATCATGCAACCAGCTTTCAGGGTGAAGTTGCAGAGTGGCTGCTTATAAGTGTTTGACATATTCATTTTCTGAGGTTGCTGCAATCCTGTTCATGTATTTATTATAAAATGATCACAACATGCTTTCTTGGTTAGCATGCAGTGATTCTGTGACTGATGTGTTGTTTCTTGCAAACATAGTAACTGATGCAGGCAGGATTTGGGCATTCAGCTCCCAACTCTTTTGAGACCTTTTAAAGGAAGATCATGTACAAGTGAACAGTGTTGACTCTTTTTAATTAAATTGCCTGATTGAAGTCCCTGCAGTCACCTGGCTTGTAGTGGTAGAGACTTGATTTGCAAGCAAGTTGACACCTAGATTGCAGGTTAAAATTCTTTGCCATGCAGTTGGCAACATAGGTTTGGCCTATGCTTGAAAAATCTATTGCCATATCTAGGCAGGTTGGGACCTGAAAAAACCACGCCCCAGTGTAGATACTGTGCAGCTATGTGGATGGAAATAGTTCTGGGAGGAGGTGGTCCTCCACTGACAGCAAAACTCCTTCAAGGAGGCTGTGTCTACACTGCAGAGCTATGCTGCCATAGTCTCCTTGGTGTGCACACACCTTTGGTGTCCCATATTGGTTTTCAGAGCACATGGTGATTGCACAGCCTTTGTCATACCCTTCAAAGCTGAGTTTGGGCCCTTATTAATAGGTTCCTACCAAATTCACCGTCCATTTTGGTAAATTTCACGGTCAATTTTAAAATCCATGGTTTCAGAGATTTCAATCTTACGTTTCATCGTGTTGTCACAAAGCATGGCTGTCACAAAGCATGGCTGTTATATATATAAACATGTAAAGCCCTTTAAGGCAGTGTTTCCAAACTGGGGGTCCCAACCCAAAAGGAGGTCACAAGGCTATTAAGGAAGGGGGGGTTGCAATATTGTCACCCTTACTTCTGTGCTGCCTTCAGAGCTGGGTGGCCAGACAGTGACAGCTTCTGGCTGGAAGCCCAGTTCTGAAGGCAGCGCTGCTGCCAGCAGCAGCAGCACAGAAGTAAAGGTAGAAATACAGTAACTACCTTCCCCCGTCCCCCCCAATAGTCAGGTTTCACGGGGGAGACCAGATTTCATGGTCTGTGACACATTTTTAACAGCTGTGAATTTGGTAGGGCCCTATTTATAAGAGCTTGAGCCTGTTCATTACACTCTGCAGCATGTTGAGGTAAAGTAACTTTAGAGCCCAAAATCTTGTGTGTTCTCATCTTATTGCCGGGAACTGTCCTTGGAGTTAGTAGTTGAGTGTGGAAGTTTGCAGAACTTTGAGTGTGAGGATAAAGAGTGAAGGAATACAATCCTCATATCTGAGTTGAAGGTAAAAGTGGAGGATGCCATCTGCAAAAGGAAGGAATCCATGGGGTAAAATTAGAAGCATGTTCAGTCTGCCATGCTTTGGGGGAACCCTGGCACTGGTAGAGGAGAGGGTGTTCTAATTGCATTTGCTGCAAACCTAATTAATTAAGCTAATCATTTAGCTAAATGAAAAGACAGTACCAAAGTGTTGCTGGGAGTTGCCTGGGGGAAAAAAGCTCTTGTATAAGGAACCTGAAAAGAGAATCTCAGTAGAAAATTGCTGCCATAAAATCAGTGTGAACATGTATGTGTAAACGCCCTGATGTACTTTGCTCTCAGCAGGGAGAGTGCATATTTAACTATATGGTAAATACAGTGAGAGCTGCATGAAGGAGAGTCCCCGCAGTGTGCTTGGTGCTGTCCATAACAGAATATAGACCTGATTGTGCATTGTAAAAGTCTGAGGCCTTCTCTGCTCTTGAAATGCTACAGTTGTGCTGCTATAGTTCCTCAGTGTGAGGACGCACAGGAGGGGTTCTCCCATCCATGTAGTTAATCCATCTTTGGGGGTGGTGGGCTAGGTGGTTGTCTATATGAGGGGTTAGGCTGGTTTACCTGCATTTCTCAGAGGTGTGGATTTTTCACACCACACCTGGCCTCGGACTGTTCTATTGGTGTGAAGTAACTGAACACAAAGCATCCTGTCTCTGCACTTTCCATCCTGGGCTGATGTCCACCCCAGTGCGGAAAACTGAGCAAGTATCAGACATGGAAAAAGTGGTGGCTGGTGGGAATCTTGAAGTAGGTGTGATGCTGTACCATTAATTTAAACCCTCTCTTCTCAGAGAACATTGTAGCAAAGCCTGCTTAGAACTGAACTGCAGAAAATACAAGACGCATGTGAAAGATGAGACTTCTTGTGCTTGTGGTTTTCTTGGGTAGAAATTAGAAGTCTAGGAAGAGCAAAAGAAATAAAAACATCTTTTCACAATAATACCAAATGCTCTGAAACCGGCCAGTGTCCCAGTGTTCTGCAGAGTATTTAAGATGCCCTTTTCTTCCAGGCCAATAAATATGCTCAGTATGAAGCCTGGCAATGCTGAAAATGTGCTGTTTATTTCCAGGATCTCAGTGTCCATGTTCTGAATTCTCAGGGAGGGCGGTGTTCACTTAGGGTGTATTCCCAGCAGGCAGAACAGCATATTCCTTCACTGGGGTGGATGACAGCATTGTGAGAGTTTTGAAAGAGGAGAGGAGGCACTTAAGTGTGTTCAGTTGCTGGGGCTGTGTCTTGGGAACCTTCTGAAATGAGTCATGCTGATCTCTGCCTGAAGGGAAACAAAGTGCCCCCTTGTGTGTTAGCTCCATGGGTCTCTAAAAATATGTTGGGGGTGATGTCAGTGAGCACTCTGAGCTCGCGGGTCAGGTGTTAGTGCATTCAGGGCGACTTTCAAGTCGAGCATTAACAACTCTGGCTGTGCCAGTCCCAGTTAAAAAGCAGGAATGTCAGTTTGAAATGTGAAGTAGCAGATTACGTGTCTTGCCCACGCTGCACCTGCTTGTGTGCCTGATTAAAGTAGACATGTTCTTGCAGGGAACTAGTGAGCTCCAAAGGGTAGGGTAGTGACTCCTGGGTTCTGCTCTCAGTTCTAATATAGACTCTCTGTGTGACCTTGAGTGAGTCACTCCATGCATCTGATGAAGTGGGCTCTAGCCCACGCAAGCTTATGCCCAAATAAATTTTAGTCTCTAAGGTGCCACAAGGACTCCTCGTTTTTTCTTTGCCTCTGTCTGTTACCCCATCTGCAAAATGGGGATACTGATGCTCAGCCGCCTTTTCTGGAGCACTGTAAGAGCTTCATCAAACCACTGTGTCTTATCCCCAGGCGCACCAGTACTGGGGCAGGCGAGGTTAGAGAAGGGCAGAGGGACGAAGGAGAAGCTGGAAGGAGATGTTAGGGGCATGATCCTACTCACGTGTTCTTCTGTACTGGAATCCCCTTGAACGTCCCACAAGCACGCACTTGTTTACAAACTGGAGTTCCCCCGACACCTGGTAGTAGCTACAGATGCCCGCGAGCCCTTGAGTTCCTATGGTGTGTGCCCCAAGCAGTAGCAGGCTCTCTGGGCAGTGCATGACCCTTTCCTATTCATATACTTGGACCTGTAGCAAGTCAAATCTGACCCTCATTTCTCCTGCCTCTCTAACCGCAAAACAAAGGTTCTCTCCTGCCAGCTGCTGTAACTGGTAGATCTCTGCACCTAGACGGGCTTTGTGCCAAGCATTGACTTTTCCATCCCCTGCCAACACTGGATGCCTTCCGCATGCAGTTGAATGAAGCTGTTCAGTGTTTCTCTGCACCATCTTTCTCTGAAGTCCTTCCCTTCCTAAGGGCACTGCCTCTCGAGAGGCATTAATGCTAAAGCTGAAGTGGTTTTTTCCATGTGCACGTGACATAAGCTCTTTTTGAAACAAAACCTTTGCTTAAGCTATGAAGACTCCATAGTGCTGCTACTTGTAGCTAATTCCTGCATTGCAGTGTTAAGAGCAGGTTGTAGATCCAGCAAACCCACCACTGCGCCTTGGCGCAACTGGCACCCTGCTTCTCTGGTATTTGTGCTACTTGTTCACCTAGAGTAGTGAACCCATAGCACGCACGGTCCTTCCATCGGCTAGTGAAAGCCCCACATCGCAGCTTGGAGGTGAAGTTCAGAACCCAGCAATGATGCTGTTTGGTTCTTTTACCATTGGAGACGGTAACTCTGAGGGCATAAAATGGCCTTGTTATAGTCTGACTCTGCTATAACGAACCAAAAAAAGAAGTCTGTCTCCAGCAGTCCTGCTGTCCAGCCTTTATCTCTCCACCTCTGCCCTCTGAGTGTTGGTGTTAGCACTTCTTCACTCCAGTATTTCATCAAGTAGTCATCTGGGCGCTCTCACTTACCCTTGGGATTGGAGAATCTCTAGCTCTCTGTTCCCGTGCCTGTGAAGAGATGTGAGAATTTCCAGGGGGATTTAAAAGCAATTGTCATCTTCTCCTCAGTGATTGGATGGAGCCTTTGGTTTCCAGCTGTGTTCCTAAATGGAGGTGGCACGCTGTGGGGGTCCCTACTGTTTGTAGTAGAGGCAGAAGACTCCAATAGATCCGTTCATTCTTCGATAATGAATTTGGAGAGATTTAAAGGTCCATTTTCATGTCCTTTGTTAATGTTTATTGAAGTAGGCTATAAAAGTACAGAATACCCATTTAAACTGTCTTTGTACATCCTAAATCTGTAACTATTCATCAGCTTGGAAGGGTTCCATAAAATGTCATGGAAATACCCATTGTACTGCAAATTTGGTTTAAGTGGATTTGGCCATTAAGCTATAGGAATGCAAAAACTTTGTTTAAAATGGCTTTTTTTGTGCTTTGCAACTTCACAATTCTCTTACGTTTTTTAGATGGCTGCGAACAAATTGCTTGGGCCATTTTGGGGGAAACTAGTTTTAAAGAAAGCAAGTTGAATTATGGCATGTAGTAACCTCCCCCTCTAAGACTTGCCAGAGTGTCTCTGCAAAACAGCCACTGCGCAGCAGCCACTTTAAAACAATAGAATTTTATCTTCTATTGTCTCACGGACCCATGAGTGATGGGCGTATCCTCCCCCAGTCTGTTTCTTTCAAACAGGGCTATGAAAATAAACTCGGAGAATGTCTACACAGCCCTTGCAGCGAGCCTCCCAGCCTGGGTAAGGGGGGGACTGGGACAGGATGGACTTGAGCTAGTGGGTCTTGTGGTAGTGCTCCAAGAATAGCTGTGTAGACAGTGCTTTGAAATTGCAGCTCAGGCTCTGAAGCCCACCCCCTTCCCTAGCTTCAGAGCCCAGGCTCCAGCCTGAGCCACAACTTCAAAATTCTGTCTCCACCGGTGTTTTCAGTGTGCTGGTGAGAGCCCTGCTAGCCCAAGTCTGCTGACTTGGGCTCGATGGCTTCCAGGGGCTTCATAGAGAGACCCTAGTGAACAGTCAGGATTGGCAAGGCCAGTGCTTAACCTCTCTGTGCTTTCCACCAGCAGTCCTCCAGAAGGAGGGCCGCGTGGCTATTGAAAACTTAACTGAGCAACTTGCTGAGTATGGGGGTTGGTGCCATGCATAACAGGTGTCAGGAAGAACAGACAATCTCTGCCTGCTCATGAGAACAGGTATTGAAAGCCCCCAGTGTCACTGTAGACCTGGACCACGGCAGTGGTGAAGTTGGGAGAGTTTTAAGAGTTGCAGTTGCATTTCTGTGTGTCATCCCCTCCCCGCTGGGTAGTGGTAAAAAGGATTTTAAAACAGACCTATTAAACGGGATGACATCTCTCCAAAGTAACTTGTGCTGTAAGCCCACTAAAGCAACCCCAGACCTGTCTCAAAGAAGCAATCCTGCACAACTGAGGAAAAAGGCCACTTCCTTCAGAACTGAGGGGAGCGGAAACCATTTTATAGCATCGCTGTGTTGCTTAAATCGTGACTTGGACATGACCAGCCCTGCTGGTGCAGAGCTGCATTTCTGGGTGCAAAAAAGCATCTTTGGGGGAACGCTTATGTCACAGAGTGTCCGGGCCAATGCTCTGGAACTGCTCCCCACCAAGCCAGTCAGGACTTTGGGGAGTCTCCTCTCCCTTGGAGCAGACTTGTTCAGGGCAAGAAGCTCACACGGCTTCCCCTCCTGGGTCTCTCCTTGGAGCATTCAGCATCCTCTGCCCCTCCATGCCTTCCCCCCAGCGCGAGTCTGCCCCAGGTGGGCCTGGGGAAGCCCACAGGTCCTTCCACCCCCAATTCGGCCAGTTCAGACGTGACTGCATCCAGCCAGACATGTGAACACAGGAGGTTTATGGCTCCGGTGACAGCCGACAGTGCGTCTAACACAGGCTTGTAGAATACAGCGAACGGGACCCTCGGCCTCAGGTCCTATTCTGGGGTCGGAGTGAGCCAGGCCCCAAACTTTCCTGCACTTCACTCCTTGTCCCCAGCCAGCTCCAGACTAACAACCCCCTCCAGCCCCTCCTCTCTGCTCAGCTCCTTTCCTGGGCCAGGAGGTCACCTGACCTCTTTGTCTCCAACACCTTCAGCTGGCACCTTTGCAGAGGAGGGGCCCAGGCCATCAGTTGCTTGGAAAGAGAGTGCCAGGCATTTAGGTGCACTGGCCCCTTCCTCTGCAGCAATCACACACCCTTATTCCACCACCTAGATACTTACAAACTGCAGAGGGGACACTGAGGCACCAACACAGTGTTTAGAGCAAACATTAAGAACATTCCCAGTTCGTCACAGCTTGGAGTAAGTTGAACACCTCCCAAATCCATGGCCACTCCACACAGTTGAGAGGTTACAGCTGTGTCTCATGTTACAGCTTCCCCAGTGCTCAGCTTCCAGCTGGGAAGGTCAGTTGCTTCTACTGCCTCTGAAGCCGAGTCTCCTTCCTTAGAGTTGCAGACCTTGAACAGCGTCCCCTCTAATCCCAGGCAGTATTTATCTTTGGTAATGCTCAGCACAGTCCTAATTGCGTTAGCTGGCTCCCCCCGCCTACAAATCCAGGATCAGGTTCAGGAGCTGGGGTCAGCAAGGTTTTAATGATTGTGAGGCTTTTCCAACTTTGAGTTTGGTCCTGTTGCTTCTGTAGTTTATCTCTAAGCCTGTGTTCTTCTTGCGCAGTGTAGGATTTGGCTTTTGACTACACTTCAGCTCTGGATCGGTTTCAGAAAACACTTGGGTCTTCCCTAGCACTCTTAGAGCACTCCGCAAAGGAAGGCATCCCCCGTGGTAGATAGGGAAACCGATGTCTTTTCTACATTTAAAAAAAAAAGTTGCAAACAACTGTGTGGACACTTAAATCTGTGCATTAGTTTGTTTCTGTTGCGCTTCAATCTATTCCTAATTGATGTCAGCCAAACCAAAAGAAGTCGTTCTTTAAACCAGGCGTGCCCACACAGGGGTTAGTGGTGGTGTAACAAAACTTAACTCCCACCCTCCCTTACGTTAATCTAGTGCAACTTTCTTCCCCAAGACGAGCCCAAAGCAGAGTGATGTGTGGTGCCCAAGAGGTGGCAGGATTGGAAATAGAATTTGTCTTCAGACTCCCAGTCTAATGCCTGATCCACAAGGCCGTGCTGCTTTTCACCGTTAGTCCAGGTGCGCTCATTATGGATCTGATTAGAGACCTCTGACTCCCACCTTCATGTCTGAGAAGAATTGGGGCTGTTACAGAGCCCTGGCAGCCCTTCTGTAGTTTCATGGGGCCACTAGCTCTTTGCCAAGTTCCTAGCTGTCACTTCCCCCATCCAGTGTGACACACACAGCAGGTGGTTCGGAGGAGCCGTTGGAGTTCATGATTATGTGGGGTAGCAGGAGTATTGTATCTGCATGTAGAAAAACTGGCAAAGGAATCCTCAAAACCTGACAGAAGCAGCTTTAAAAGTGTGTGTGCCGTTTGCACAGCGGCAATTGCCAAAACCAAGTGCAAAATATTTCAGGAACTTGGAACCCTGGGGATGTGGAGTAAAACCAGTGTGGCAGGGCTGCTGTGAAGAGGGGATGAGTTGCTTGTTGCTCCTTTAAGCAATGTCCACACTAGGAAAAAAGCGAGTGTTTTAACGTTACCTAACTGTGTTGTCAAACACATGTGAAATCCCAGTGTGGACAAGGCAAGGTCATAGTTTAACAGGTGTTAGCTGGTTGTGTAAGCCCTAGCGGGGAAGCTTCCCTGGCAAATAGCGAAGATCTGGCTTGGCTAGACTGGGTTTCCTTGCTGGTTCTTGACAGTAATGGCTGAGAGGAATTCTATAGAAACTGTTTTTGCTCTCGCAAAGGGAGGTGCTTTCTTCACTGACAAATTAAAAAAGAAGTCTGCCCTGCTTCGCTGTCGTGATTGCTCCATCCTGACCCTGGTGTAGCGTATAACCAAAAAGCACATAGCAGGTAGCTGCAAGTCCTAGCTCTGACTGTTTTACTGATCTCATCTAAAGATGTAAATGTTTTCAGGCATAAGCTTGCCTGGTCTAATTAGCTTGTCAAACATCAGTTGAATGTCACATTAATTTTGGAATCTGAAAGTGCTGGGGAAATGTTTCAGGTTAGGCACGTAAGCTGGTAGCTGAAATAGAATTAGGTTTTGTATGAACTTTCTCATTCTCAGAGTACCTGAAAGTGCTTTGCAGTAAGACATAAGCTGTGGTAGTGAAGGGTGCAGGTACTCCGCAGTCGTACATGATGAAACAGGAAGTTGTTGGACTTCTCTTCTCCACTCTCTCACGCACTTGTTGTGTGGCTTTGGGGAGACACGGACCCGACTTCCCAAAGTGCTTTGGTATCTGTAGATGGAAAGCGCAGGCACGAAGTGCTTAGTAGACAAGGGAATTAGGACCCATTTAGTGAGGGAACAGCATTAGCTGGGTGATAAGGGGGGGGGGGGGGGGAGTTCAGCCTCTCTCCTTGGAGAGTGCTCCTAATGTGTCTTCTAACTTGCAGAGCTGTTTCAGAAAGACCAGAGATCTGATTTTCTGTTGTAAGTTTTCTCCACGGTCTAGGTTTTTGCCTCATGCCCGTCACCTTAGTATCTGAAGATCTCTGGGGCAGGATCACCAATGACCAATCTGTAAAGCATTAGTGGTGCTGCATAAATAGCCTTGGTTGAAACTGAATCCATGATTTTGTCCTAGGATGATGTAGTGCTCCCCACTGAACCATACTGGTACTACAGGTGTTTACAGAATAAAACACTCTTGTGTCTGCAAAGCAGGAATTTTCTTTTCAGCACTTAGACCTCTTTTGAAACAAACATGTAAGTGACAACTGGAGTTCTAGCTTTGAAGTTTAATACGCAGCCTAGGAATATTGCTGTGCTCTTGTCTGAAATCTCTTTGACAAACATACCTCCCACTGCTCTTGTGTAGGAATAATGTATATTTCATAACCAGCTATGCTGGGGAAACAGTTGTCAGACACAAAGATGTTTCTAATTAGATGGAGGTTTGAAATATCTTTCTAAATCTGCCATCCCAGATTAGTTTTTCTGCAGATTCTGTCAGGCCTTTAGGCATTTCATAATGCTTCAGTCACTTTGTTCTGAAATCATTTCTACAGAAAGGGCAGGGGGCGTGGCATTCAATCTGAAACTCTTAATACCGATGCTGTTGTCTACAGATGCGTTTGCATCATTAGCCCCAGTGCACTGAGAGTTTTGGCTTCTCAATACTTAAACCAAATGTGTCTCAAGGTTCTTTTCAGCACATTGAGTGAGAGACTGGTTTGTGCCCACTCCTGAGGCAGAATGGGACAGCCAGGTGAAAGTGATCTGGGTTGCTAAATGTTTTTTTTGAATATTCTGCACCTGGCTGACCAAAGCCACTGTCTATGAACAGCTGTAAAAATAAATAAAAACAACAGCCATACTTCACACCGGGCCTGGGATGTTGTGGCAGCATGGCGCTGTCAGGGGGGAGGGGGAATTCTGGTCTAGAAGCTGAAACTAGAACCCAGGCTCTTCTGCGTCTGCTGTGACCATTGGCGAGTTGCTTCAATTCTGCCTCAGTTTCCCAACTTTGCCTCTCCTTGTGAAGAGCCTTGAGCTCTCTGGATGAAAAATATTGCTGCTGTTCTGCAGCAGACCGTGGCAGGAGTGGGAGACCATTTCCAGCTCCAGAAAGATAATTCTCTCTCCAGCTACACGATGAAATGAGCAGAGTTCACTCTTTCCAAAGTTTTTTTCCAGTGCACTGAAGACAGATGACACTTGTTAACAGATGAGTGTGGCTGTTGTGAATTCTTTGAAGGCTCATTTGGTTTTGGAAAAAGCTAAAATTCCTAATTAGGATCCACGTATGTCAGTTGCATCCTTTTGCTACCAAATTTGTGGTGTAAGAAGCATTCTCCTGCCCCTCTTTTGTGAAGAGTGCCTAGCTGGCAGAGGAGAGATGGGGAGGGGTTTTTTTTTTTTTTTTTTTGAAGGGGGCAACTGTATAGCTTTCTGCGGGTATCACATCTGTCTGCGGCTGCTATATCGGGAATGTGGAGCCATGCTGCCTTTGGACAGACTCTGTTACTTTGTGGCTTTGACTTAGCCATATCACTGCATGAAGTGCATTTGCTTAGCTGGTGGTAAAAAGACCTTTGGCCACTTTAAACAACCTCCTAGTAATCACTCTGACATGCAGGCGGGGCACTAGTGGCAAACCATTAACTTGCTCGGACAGGCTGGGTGCTGACTGGTGTTGGTTATAATTTCTTATGAAACATCTGAACTCTGCAGATGTAATGTGGTTGCATGTAGAGATGAAACAGCCCCCAAATCCTTTTGTTTTCCCCTCTTGAATTCTTTTCTTGGCTGTAAAATGGGGACTGTGCTGCAGAAATACTGTATTTTTCTCGCCATTATCCAAGCTGGAAATAGCACACAAGTGCCTCAAAACCTAAATTTAAAGCCTGCAATTATTGTGTTCTTTGGGAGCTATTTGTTCGTAGCTTTTTAAAAGTAATAAAATCTATCTTCTCCAGATGGAGTTATTGTGATTAATTGTATTGTTCTGGAGTCATGGGCAGCTCAAGCAAGCATGCCAGAATCTCCTATTCACAGGCAACTGGCAAGTTCTCTTATCTGTCCCACTGATATTTCCAACAAGAACAAACTGTCATTAATGAGAGAATCGGCGCATATAGGGTTTCTGTTCCTGACACTTGATGTTGGTTTCCTTAAATGAAAATGTGACAGTGGTGGCAGTTCTCTTCAATATCCTTGAAAAGCCTTATTGAATTAGTTTAAATATCTTTGTATTAAATGCAAAGGTTTTGTATTACTGGGGGGCCTGGTTGGTGAAAGGACTGGAGTGAACAATGTGGCAGACTAGAATGGTCTTCAGGGACAATATATGTGAAGTGGATTTACTAGGAAATGTCTAGGAGGAGGTGAATGAAATCTTCCCCCCCCCCCACATTTATGCACAAACCCAGCCTTTTGAAGCTCCCCTCTGAGGAAGGGGCCGGTGTCTATCGATTACCTGTTTTTTGGCATCTGAAGCTCAAAGGCTCAGGCTGTGTAGCAGAAAGCCTAACACGCGTGGGGGTGCTTGTTCTGAGGTAAAGCCGTTCTGAGCTTGTAAGCACAGAAGAACCCTTTGGTGGGGTTTGAAGGACTGACCTTTACCAGAGCCCCTGCAGAGTTCTGGGGTGATCTCTGGTACGTTTATTAGCATGTCTGTAGATTCTTTTATTGGGTTTGATGTGCTTTCGCTGATGTTTTCACCTTAAGAATAAATGTGCTTGCTTAGAGCTGTGTGGTAACTCACAGCTGCGGGAAATTACGCTGTTCAGAGCCTGCGAATAGTAAACAAAGTGCAGATGCTGGCATGGTTAGACAGTCTGGCTTGCTGGGGATATCAGTGTTGCTGGGAAACTGTACAGCCAGGAGAAACCTCTGGTCAGCAGTGAGAGACAAAGGTCTCTGCCTGAGAGAGGTGATGGCCAGGTGTCCTTGCTGGACCACAGATGGAGAATGTTTTGTCACCGTGTAGGGCAACTGCACCTCTGTTAATGTCAGCTGAGATCTACTAAGATTCAACCTTGTGACCTTAATGACATAGAGAAATGTACTCTCCAGGGCGCCCATCCCGGGTCTGTAGAGAGTCTGTCAGCATGGTATCAAGCTCTGAGCCAAGTGCTGTTGCTTGTTTCCTTCTGATAAAACTCACTGGTGACAGCTGAGTGCAGCTCCTGCTGATTTTTTTCCAGGAAATGTGAATGGTGAGAAGGAAGCTGAGCCTCATGCTGTAGCGCCAATAGTGATTTCCTGCACCAGAAAGTGCGTCCCCATGAGAAGCCCCAGCTTCTGCCAACGAGAGAACATCCTTGTATGCAGAAAGTGTTGCTATTAAATTTTAAAATCAAATGCCTTTCCTATCGAGGAGCACAGATGGCTCCTTCCGATCCTACACAAGGAGCAGCACTGACTGTGGCTTCGAGGAGGCCGTGGGAAATGCCGGGTCTATTGTGAATCTAGGGGTAATCCCTGGGGGATACAGCCTTATGGTGCTCTGTGCAAATGGAGGAAGAGATGACCCCTGCCCAAAGAGCTGTCTCCCCACATGGGGAGCACTTGGATGCTAGGTGACTGAGGGGTTGACAGGAACATGCTTTGTTAGTGGCGTCTTTAATTGCCTTTGTTTTAAACCTCTGCTTAAAACTTGCCCCTTCAGTATGTGTTTGAATGAATCCTAGCCATGTTATGTTTCTGTATTCCACTAACCTCTTCTGTTTCATTTCAACCCTTGCCTTGTGCTATTAAATATCTAACCCCCGCCTTTCTATGCTGCTCTGCGGAGAAGGAAGATGGGCTTGTGGTTAAGGGTCTGGACTGGGACTCCAGAGCTCTGATTTCATTTCCTACCTCTGTCAAACCCTCCCTATATATGGGGGTTGTAGTGGAGGCAGCATTTCTGATACTTAGATCCTGTCCCCATTACAGCTTTCAGCTGGGCTTGTAATTGAGCGTGTCTGGCTTTAAATCCAGCTGTGTCCCTGCCCACCTCGAGACTAAGAGTTGGTGGCCTAATCTGGCGCATGGTTGTCTTTCTACAGCTGGTCTGGCTTGCTGCTTTCCACTGCTGTGTAGATGGACGGCCCCTCCCTCCTTGTGCTGGGTTACTGCTTTGGCTGATACTCTCGCCAGCTCTCTGTGGCAGGACAGGGCATGATGCCAGCAACACATGGGGCAGCTCTGTGTCCTGCTGGGCATTCAACACGTACTGAGGCACTATTGGCCGGCCACTCTTTCCCAGAAAGCACCAGTACAGCACTTCTAGCAGCATAGTAGATGTGGAGGCACAAACGCGGTTCATCTGTTCTTGTGCAACAGAAGCTGTGGTATGCATTACCAGAACTTCTTGTAACTGAGGCAGATGAGTGTTGCAAGTGTCTTATGTAGACAGCTGAAGTGGGGACAGCCTCGAACATCACACCATGGTGTAATGAAGACATGGTGCTTTTCCTCCTGGGGTGTCATGTCTGCTCCCAGGGTTCAGGCAGTGCTGCTCCTTTATGCCTAACTAGTCTCTCAGCTTAAATGCTGAAGGTTGGGCCCCATATTTGTTTTCAGGGATGTTGGGAAGTCCCCAAGCACAGCTGACTGGCTTGGTTTGCATCCCAGGGATTCTCTCCAGCTTTGTTAATATAAACTGATTTCTTTCCCAAATGTCTTGTTAATGGGAAAGCAGGTCAGAGGGTGGGGAAAGGGCTTAACACAGAAGCATACACATTTAATGTAATTTTGCCTCTAGTTATCCTGATGTAGTAATTACCGGAGCCTTTGGAGTTTGCTCTTAATAATGGGGCATGCATGCACAATTAACGAGACTAGTCCCTGTTGACTCTTAACCTTGGGGGGGGTGACGCTGCTGCCGAAGTGAAGGTGCAGTAATGGGGTGGCATCACGGTTCTTAACCTGGGAAGAGAGAGTGTGGGCTGGAGGGAAATAGAGAGAAGGGAGTGTCTTCCTTTTCTTTACACATCTAACAGCAAAAATATATTACCAAAGTTTACGAGAGCCCATGGGATGCGACAGGTTTGGCCTGCAAGAGCAGTGGAATAGTTATGATTCAAAAGTGGAAACTTCTGCAGTGACCTCTTTCAGCCAAATGGTTGGTAAGTAGCTAACAGAAGGGTGTGGGAGGGTTGTGTGTGCGGTGTTCTCAAAGAACGTGTGTGCTTCTGGTGTGCTAGTCACCTTGGTGCTCTGTAAAATTGCTAAAGATTCCTTGAATCTTCCACTGGGAAAAGAACTTGCATTTCTTTCTGCTCACAGGGTAGAGTGGGATCAGGTTAGCGGGCTGGGTTCTAACCAGCTGCCCGTGGGGAAAGGCCTGCTGATTGGTCTAAAGATTGCCTTGATGCAGTATTGGGGGTGAACGTAGCTGACCTGCACGAGTGCCACATAGGAGTTGGCATTAATCGTGATTGTCTGTCCCCCGGTACAGCAGCAAGTTGCATGCAGGCCAAGAGGCTTGGTTTGACTGGTGCCCCAGTCAGCTGTGATTGCAGGAGCACTTTCCCTGTTGCACAGGAGATGCTGCTGAGTGTGTAGACCAACCATGTTAGCAACGGTGCCCCACCCAGTGTTGCCAGGAGTCCCTGCCTTCCAAGCAGTGGGGGCAGGAAAAAACATGCATAACACTCCACCCTCCCCCAGCTGGGGTGGAGCGGGGAGAGGAGATGTAAAGTGGAGTTTCTCAGCCACTCAAGGATGGACCACGTGAGGGGGTTCCATCATTACAGCGCTGCACGTATCTGGGCATCGCACCTTATTCCTATGTGGCTCCCTGACTGTCCATTTCCGGATAAACCGGGGGAGTAGCACATAGGGTCAGAGAGGTGACTTTTACCTCTGCCTATGGCATTGGTGAGACTGCTACTGGAATATTGCGTCCAGTTCTGTGTCCATGTTTTATAGGATGAGGATGGAGAGGCTGCTGAAAAAAGCTACAAAAATTATTTGAGGCCTAGAGAAAATGCGTCCCAGTGAGACTTGAAGAGCTCAATCAGCTTAGCTGATCAAAAAGGTGATTTAGATTAATGGAAGTGCCTTCATGGGGAGAGAACACCAGGTAGCAATGGGGTCTCTAATCTAGCGAAGAAAGGTAGAACGAGAACTGATGGCTGGAAGTTGAAGTCTGCTAGAAATTGGGCACAGATTTTTCAGTGCAGGTGATTAACCATTGGAACAAACAGCCAAGGGCAGTGCTGGGTTCTTAATCTCTGGATACCTTTCTAGAAAAGGCTTTAGCCAAACACAAATGAACACGTTATTGTGCTCAATAACTGGAGGAAATATAATGTCCTCTGAAAAACGAGCCCTCAGTCTTGGATCATTTAATGGTCCTTCTGGCTTTGGCATCTCTGAAATGTCTCTTCATGGCTGAGTTACTCACTGCTTCCGAGGCTTAATCCAATGGAAAATATCAGCATGAGACGCAATAGAACAGGCCGATCGGCCTCTTGTGTTGAGCGTGCCCACGTGTACATATGGCAGTGAGATAATGCACTGAGCTGCATGCTGTCTGGCAGATGCTAGCTCCCTGCCCTTCCCTTGTGTGGGGCTTTTGCTTCAGTGTGGCAGAAAGCAGAACAACTTGCAGGAGGTAAGGAAAACATGCGGACAGCTACCGCAGTGGTGGCCCAACGAATGGTCATTTCAGCTCGCCATTTGCTGTGTACCTACAATAACCAAACTTCAGCATAAGACCTAAAGGAGATGTGTGTCTCAAACAGCTTTCAGGAGGGTTGTGTACTCCATTTGCTGGGGGAAGATGCTTGTGATGACCAGCACTGCATATTCTTATAAAGGGAGAGTTGTGGAAGCTATTCATACAGGCGTGTCTCATCTTACGCTGGGGTTACATTCCGCTGTCAGTGCGTAAAGCGAAAATCATGTATAGTCAAAATTACATCGAATGTAATGGCGGGCGGAATCGCCTGCACTACAGGTACAGTATTGAAATTGTTTTTTCTATCTTTTGCCGACCATGCAAAGCTGAGTTCGCATATGTTAAATGTGTGTAAGATGAGACTCGCCTGTACATAACCCCTTGTCATTGTATGACAGGAGGTGCTGAAATATTACAGCCTTGACTAGACTTGTGGGGGGGGGGGGGCGTTGTCAATAACCATTAACTTGGGTGAAGCCAAGGCACTTCCAGAGTTTGAAGCATGCACTCATCTCTTGCATCTGTTCTTGTGAGCTCCATTGATGGAGAGCTGCAACCAAGCAAAACAGGTAACTGCAGAGAAAGGCGCAGTTTGGAGGGTGGCTCTTGGTGTCAGCTGCGATTTGTGTGAAGGAATGCATGAGAAATGCACACACCGCTGTGTGCGTGAGGGAGGCTGCGTTGCGTAGCCTTCTATCAACAGTCTTGGAAATGACCTTTGCCTCCCAGTGATGGCATTTAAAAAATACCATTTTGTAATAACCTCCCCCAGTCAGCTGGCCCGTCTCCAAAGGCCCCTTCCCCTCTTTCTGAGCAACTCGGAATGACGTTATCCAAGAGCCTGTTGATCGTTGTTCATCTGTCTGACATAGGAAGCTGGGGGAAGGTTCCAGTACAGTATGAACATGCCAGGAGAACAGAGGAATTCATTTCCTTTGTTTGTGTGGATGATCAGGACAGAGCTAGCAGAGTGGGGGTTGTGGGGAGAGGGAGTGAATCACGTTGTGCTATTTCAGCTTCCTTTTAAAAGATCACTGCTCCTGTAACGCACAAGTCTCCTCATTAAAGATCCCTCCATTCCCTTTGAATTCCTCCTCTTTCTTTCCCTGTAAAGCCTCCATTGAAATGGTTTAAACTATCGAAGGTCTGACTCTTTATATGTAATGCTTTTATTTTTCATTGATGCTGATGGAATCTTGAAAAGCTGCTTTCTCTCTCTCCCATCCTTGTTTCTCCTTCTGGGAAGGGACCCCTTGCATAACCTCAGCAACTAGTCTTTTACAGAGCACTGCATTTGCTGTGCTTTCTCTCTGAGCTTCATTAGCTGTAAATATTGCAGCCTTCTTTTAAAAACAAAGGAGGAAAAGCAGTTTTGACCTGCTCCTGAAGTTACCCAATCTCTGCCTTAGAGGGTGGCATAGGAAGCTGTGGACAGGGCGTGGACGTACTTCTTGACCCCGCCGCCCCCAAACAATATGGGCTCCATTCAGACCTTGTAGATCACCTTAACTTACACAGTGCTTTAGGGTCAGAGTTTTAAAAGTACTTAGGCCCCTGGGCACTTCTGAAAATTTCATCAGAGCTCACGGGAGTTGGGCATGTGATGGGATAACACCCATGGGAGCTGGGCACCTAGGCACTTGTCTGCATTTTTAGGCACCTATATACAGCCCATAGACACTTACCTCCCTCTGAGAGGTGTGGAGAGATGGTGTTAAGTGCTGTTCCAGGGCCACAGATGCTGTCATGAGTTCCCAAAGATTTCCTGGCTTCTATACCTCACAGAAAGGATTTGACTGGTGCTCCAGTGGGGTTGCTTTACATGCTTTTTGGGACACCTTCAGTGCCAACTCATACCCCTGATTATTTGCTGCAAAGTTAGCAGGAAGTTGTGTTCATTGCAGGACCAAATGTCCTGTTTTTAATCCCCTGTTGTGGTTGATATCTTGATTGCTCCCCCTGTGTGTGAATGCATAGGCCTTTTTGCTATCTTCAGCAGGGCTTCTTTAGCATGGGAGACCTCTCCCATTGCTGTGGGCCAAGGAAGGGGATGCCAGACCAGGCCACAAAGTCAGAAGTGCTGGAGGGGGGCTCATGGATTGAGGACTGCCCTGAGTCAATGCATGGTATTGTGATGGGTAGAGTGGGTGGTGCCCCCAAATGGGAGTGGATTCAGGGTGGGGGGTGTGTGTGTGAGTGAGTGAGGTCACAGACAGGCTGGGATCAGGGCTCAGCACTAAGAAGAAATTGGTTTTTTGTCTAATACTTTCACTGTTGTGTGAGGGGAGGAGATGGTGAGGCATGATGGACTCTTCTGACCTCTGGGGCCTACAGATCACCTCCAGGAAGTGTAGTGTGAATTGGACATGTGCAGCCCTCTGCAGGTTGGGACTTGGGCTATGACGTGATCATGGAGAGATCTCCTTCCCCTAGGTGTGGCACTGTTCCTGGGGGCTCTAGAGACCAGCACTTGTCTCTAGCTTCTTTCTCTCTTCCCTGCTTTCTGTACCTTAAGTTTCAGAGGAGCAGCTGTATTAGTCTGTATCCGCAAAAAGAACAGGAGTCCTTGTGGCACCTTAGAGACTAACACATTTATTTGGGCATGAGCTTATATCGCATTGGTAGATGTGCAGGTGACAGCCACACCATCTGGGCTCATTCACCTGCACACCTACCAGTGTGATCTATGCCATCATGTGCCAGCAATGCCCCTCTGCTATGTGCATTGGCAAAAGAATAAATGGACACATCTGACTTCAGGAATCCTGACATTCAAAAACCAGTAGGAGAACACTTCAGTCTCTCTGGTCACTCAAGAATAGACCTCAAGGTGGCAATTCTTCAACAAAAAAACTTCAAAAACAGACTCCAATGTGAAGCTGCAGAACTGGAATTAATTTGCAAACTGGATACCATCAGATTAAGCCTGAATAAAGACTGGGAGTGGTTGCGTCATTACAAAACCTAAACTTAATTTCCCCAATACTGATTTCTCCCTACTGTTACTCACACCTTCTTGTCAACTGTCTGTAATGGGCCACTCTTACCACTTCAAAAGTTATTTTTCCTCCTTTGGTATTCTGCTGTTAATTAATTTATCTCGTTAGACTAATCTAACACTTAGTAACGCACCCTCATCCTTTCATGTATTTATACCTGCCCCTGTATTTTTCACTCCCTGCATCTGAAGAAGTGAGCTGTAGCCCACGAAAGCTTATGCTCAAATAAATTTGTTAGTCTGTAAGGTGCCACAAGGACTCCTCGTTGCACCTTTAGTATGATCTAATTTCCTGGTGGGAGGATTTGAGATCACCTGCCTTAGAATCTGTGCCTCTCACTACATGTGTTTGTCAAACTGCCTTAAAGGCCTGAGTAACTAATTACATTCGCTCAGGCACATCCCACTTGCACAGAGCTCTGAACGATGCGATTCCTGAATGGGGAGAGCAACAGCCCTTCTGACCTTTTGTTCTCTCCTAGAAAATGGAGGGGCTGGTTTGTGTGCAGAATAGGTAGTTGAGGCTGCTCCCTCCCTCGCTCATCTGTAGGGGAGAGCAACTCAGCTCGCTTTGGGTTTGTTTTCTGTGTAGAATGGCAAATGAAACCCTGAAAACTCCCAAGTGTGGGGAAATGGGGGGGACTCCCCGTCTTAACACCATCTTACCCAAAGGTGTGTTTAAAGTTACTGGCCAGCCTCCACAGGGTAGTGCTTTAGGATGCTCAGTGTCAACACCTTTAGTTTGAAATCTTCAAAAAATTCTAAGCACAAGGTAAGATTTCTAAGTGTAACTAGACTGTGTAACCCTTAAACACTGCGACTCTTCAGCCTCTGAGCTGAGAGGATGCTTAGCAGGTTTTGCTGTGTTGTCCAAGGGGTTAATGTAATATCCCTGAGCTTCATTTAACCTGTTTTAGTGGTTAGATAGTGCTCTGGTAAGCCCTGTGTTCTTAGTCTCAAATCCTTTTAACTGGAGCTGGCAGTTCTGGCTTTCAACATTGGCCTGGGATTTGAAAGGAGGTGGGGTAGGATGCAGTCACCCACTCCAGCATGGGGGCACAGTGTCCTCTTGTTGTGCCTTGATCTGCATAGCTCCTTCCCATCAGTCCTGCTTCCCCCCTCTCCCCCCCATGTGCAGCTGGCTCTGAGTGATTTGAGCCTGACAACTGCAAGTGTCATGATCAGGACCTGAGCATCTCTGGGGATAGGTTGGTTGTTTTTTTAATGCAACAATATTTACGGCTTCTCTGCTGCTTTTTTGGGGGTTGCTCAATGGTAAATCAGTTTAAAGCTGGAACTCTAATAAAGATTCTGCTGCCTGCTCGACACAAAGAAGGGCAAGTTTATCCCAGGGAGCAAAAAGAAAGGGCTAGACGCAGGCATTTGAGCTGCAAATAGATGCATATTTATTGGAGACTTCCTTGTCAGGCGTTATCTGTGTAAAGATGAAGCTGTCTGGATGCAGATCAAATAACTTTGGAGATAGGAGTCTTCTAGTCTCTTTCTTTCCAGCTGTGGCTTCCTCTGCTCCTTGTCAGAATTCTTAACTCCTCTTAACTCCTTGTCTCCAGGATTGTAGTAGGAAAGAATTAAACTTTTTTTAAGAAAATCATTGCTCTGGGGGAGTGGATGGCTAAACCACCTGGCCTGACCTGATACTTGGTTCTGTTTTGACTCTTCTGTGCCCTTATTAAGCTTTTCACATCTAGTGTCATGTCCTCCCAACATGCGCATGCAGTTGGCCAGTCTGGAATCTCCATGGTTTTCCCCTGTTGCTAGTGATCATTGATGGTTAATGGTCAGCATAGCAGTAGCCCCTGTAACCAAGCCAAACACTTGCAGTTGAAAAGGCACAGGTTAGCCCCTGCTTCTTTGCAGTAATTACATTGAACCAATTTAGTAGGGTGGTATCTTGTGATTGTTGAATCTTTCGGGTGATCAAGCTAGGTGACAGTCCATTTTCATTCCAAGCTGCTGCTGTCCCCTTTGAGGATGCGGAACAGTCCAATAGATGATCTTGGCTTCCTGGATAGTCTCCCAGCATCTTCTTTGGTTCCAGGGTCACAAGTACAGAGTTCACTGTAGCTCTGTCCCCTCTGACTGCGGACCACGGGCTCGAGGCCTCAAGCCATGACTTCTGGTATGGAATCGTGCAGTTCTTCCACTCCGAGACCTGGCGTTGAGCTGCAGCATCCTGTGTATCAACCGAGCTTAACCATCAGCTCTGATTGGGTTCGGCGCCCATGGTTCTTCCCTTCCAGAGTCTGTGACCAGTGGTAGATATAGTGACTAGCAGCCTTCTTAAGCCAAGTGTTGAATCTGTAACAGCAGCAGTAAGGAGGGAGGGAAGGGGAAAAAGGTCTTAAACTGTCTATACGCAGGACTGGACTCCTCCCAGAAGCATTGCCATCCTCTGGTGGAGACCGAGGGAAGCTTCTCTGTGCCTGGTGCCTGTAGCCATGGGTTCTAGGACAGATGTTGGTCCCGCTCCCTGTAACTTTCTTTCCCTGGCTGAGGGTGGGTTTTCTTTCTCCTGTGTTCCCAGGCTTGGGCCCCTCTTGGGACAGACTAGTTGGGGGAGCTCAGCAGGTGGTCAGAGGTAGAACATCAAAGGGAATATCTCTTGTGATGTCCCATAAGTGTTGGCAGATGGGCGGCTATCTCAAGCATTGTTCTGCTTCCTGTTTTTTACCAACTGCTTGTTGTTAAACTAAACCACGGTATTCATGCCATAAGCCCCATGACCCGGTCAATGTACAGAGCTGCCACAGTGTGATCTGGTCCCTGTCTCCCAGTTACCCGTCTGTACTGCATTCAGTGGGCGCTTCGCACCCTTCAGACAGCTGCCCAGGATCGTTGTATAGGTCTGGAGGTGGTTGCTTAGCAGGTGTGGATCCTCTTATCTGGATATCTCCAGCTCCTGTGCTGGCACAACAAAGGGTGTGGAGCTGCATTAGTGTTGAGTGGCAAGCCCATGTCTAGAGCTCCTGGCAGCAGAGCACTTCCAGAGTGATGGATGGAAGCATGCTGGGTATTAGTGTCCAGCGGTCCATTAAAGGAGCAGGGCTTGACTTTCATATGATCTCCTGGGAGAGATCTAGTGTCGCTGCTGTAGAGGCTAATAGAATGGGAAAACTCCCCCCGCCCCTCATAAGAAGCATTTCCTGTTGGCTTCTCATTGCTACACCACCCCACAAGGGTGTGGGGAGCAGCCTAGCAGGTACCTGGATCATGTTTTTTTTTAACAGATGAGTCCTGATATGACCCCATCTCTGAATGCAGAAGTTTTTGGTAGCAAAATTTGGTTCCTGTTTGTTACAGGGAAGGAGGACCCTGTCGCTTGTGTGGTGCTCCTGTCCGTGCTCCACTTTCCCTGAGGGCCCTTGCAGTGCTGCCAGCTCAGAACTCATGAGTCTGACCCCCAAAATCACGAGACTTAAATTCCATTTTTTTTTTTTTTTTAAATTTGCCTTCTGGTTTTTACGCCTTCAGGGCCACAGTTTCAAACTGTCCTCCACAGCAACAAGGCTAAGCACTTCAGGAGTGGAGGAGATGGTAGCATGTTCCCATGGCTTTAAGGTAAATACCAGACTGAGTGTTTGGCACCGGTGGTCACTGCCTGGATCCTCTCATCACATCTCACTTCAGCTCCTCTTGATGCCTGCCCTCCCGTCTTCCCGCAGGCTCTCTGGCTCTTTGCAAATCTGAGCGGGGTGTTTGTGGTATTGGAAACCCTTTTATGTACAGACTAATTAACCTAATCTTGGTTTACATGCTTGCAGTGTGTAGGTCGGCTTTCCTTTGTGACAGCGCATGCTCTCCTATGAGACTTCTTCAGGGCTGATATCCTGTGGAGAGGATTCTCTTTGACTTGAAGGCATGGAGAAAAACTCTGTATCTGCTGCTTTGGAGCAGGAGACCACATAGCTGGTATGGGGGGCATGAGGCAGAGCAGCCTGGCACCGAAAGAGATTCTCAAGGCTGAGCAAATGTTTTGCATATCATTTGCTCTACAGAAGACTGTGCATGGTTGCATTGCTACCTTGTTCTCTGTTCCAATTGCAGCTGCGCAGAGCATACCTTCCCTGTGCTCATCTCTCTGCATGAACAGGGTGAAGACAAAGGTGTCCTTTCTTCCAGTCCCTCCAAATTACTGGCCCTAACCTCTCGATTGACCACCTCTGCTGCAGCAGTAGTCAGTCATCTCTGCCGTGGTGGGCACTGTTGACCACCCACTTGGCATGTTGCCCCAACTGGGAGGCCAGAATAACCATGTATCTTGCTGCCTGCAGAATGAATTTAACTAGTTTTCCTGTGCTAACCCCTCCTGATCTGACAAGGGGACAGAGCTGGATTCTCCTTGGGGACTCCTAGGTTTCACAATGCGCTCATACCGTGGGGAGCACAGCAGGACCACACAGAATAGAGAGTTCCTGGTGCTGGTGACATTTCCCGAATCCTTAGTCAACCAGTGACATTCTTTCTGCCGGCTCAGATGCCTAGAAGCCCACTTGCTGCAGGCTCACTCCTTGCTTGAGCGCGCTACTTCCTAAACCCACAAAGACACTGCTACTAGCTTGCTCCCTGCTTCTGACCAAAGGCTGCCAGATGGGCAGATGAAATGTGGCTTTTTTTATTCTGTAGCGTGGATGAAACTCTGGCGAAAACTAGGTCAAAGTACAAACACAGTCTCTGCTTGCAAGGCTCTTTGTTGCATTAATACACCTCATTTGCTTTCACTCCACCCATCAAAAGGCTAAAATCCCGTTTCATATTTCCAGTGCTGCTCTGAACTGAATAGAACCTGCTTCCTTCCTCATCCCCATCCTCAGAGAGGTGAGTGGTGGTGGGGGGAAGTCCATTCTCCTGCTCCCCAAGGGAGATGTGTGTTCTCTGAATAATACTAATTCCTAACTGAATACACTTGCAAGGAAGTCCAGGAAGGCCACACTATAAAGAAGTAGAATCTTGTAGTGTGCAGTTTTCCCAGCTGTCTCCCTTGCCATTCATCTGTTGTTGTCTAGCAGGGACCTTGCCAACGGAGGCCAGGAGAACCTGCTTTTGGCCTTGTCATGACCTCTGGCCCCTCTGTTCCAGTTGCCTCTCAACCAATACTGATCCTCCATGCTCCTGCAGCTGGGGGGGTGTTTGGGCCATGCTGCTCTCCAGCTGCTTGCCATTAACTCTATCCTGTAACAGAGCTGGGCAGTTGGAAGACTGTGTCTGGTGCATTCTGAAGCCTCCTAGTGAGTGCTGTGAGTGAATGGAAGAAAGCTGGTGCCAGACATCTGTCCCGAAGTCTTAATCTGGGAAACAGACTCATTGGGCTACTCTCAGAGAGTGGTACTTTAGCCAACATGATTTGCCTGCACTTCTGAGTGGCCAGCTGTGTTGAGGGACTAGCTGCTGTGTCCCAGGGACATTGGCTTCCCCACTGTTTGTACAAAGCTTCTTAGAGCAGGTAGTCACATGCAGTGCCTTGAAAATTGTTACCCTGTTTGCAGCCAAAACTTATCGGGCCCAGCTCGTTTAAGCTTGTAAAATACCCCTGGACTAGCATTTGATTTGTAAGCTTAAATGATTGCTATCTACACTGGAAAAACTACGGCAGCTCTGAGCAGTCAGTGTTCCAGCTGAACCCAGGCATGCTTGGAAAATAAGTGCCTGTCAGACTCCTTCAGCTCTCGGAGCAGCAGTTACTGTCTACATATATGCTCAGTCTCTCTGTACCCAGCCCCTCCTCATAGTTCATGCACTCCTTAGATACTAGACTGAATTAACAAAACCTGTTCCTTCTTCTGGCCACTGGCTGGGCATCCTGCTCAAGCTGTGCGGTGCTGGAGGGAGGCAGATGGTCTGATTCCCCTCAGGGTTACACCTGGCCTTGGGGGACACTAGGGTGACCAGATGTCCTGATTTTATAGGCACAGTCCCGATTTTTGGGCCTTTTTCTTATACAGGCTCCTATTACCCCCAGTTCTGATTTTTCGCACTTGCTGTCTGGTCACCCTAGGGACACCTTGTTTTTCCTTAAATAGAAAATTGCCCCCTTTTTTTTTTTAGCAAAATCTGAATTTCAATCCAGAGTTAACATGCAGTGGCTGATTGGACCCATTCCTAGTCCTTCCATAGGCTCCAGTCGATGCTTCTTGGACCTCTTCAGCTTCCAATTCCATGCCTCAACTACCACCCACTTGCATTTTGCTTCCTCCTCTTGGTTGAGATTTTCGAAGTAGGCGAAGGGATTGAGACACTTCAATTAATCCTACTGAAAGGTGTTTAAATCTCCTAGACTGCTATGAAAATCCCTCCCCTTGTCTCCACTGTTCTTTCTGAACCCCTGTCCTCCTGTGTGTGTGTGTGTACTTGGACAGTTTAGGAACACTTACTTTCTGAGGGTTTGGCCCCATATGCTCATGGCTATCTCCTCCCTCTGTGGATGGCCTCTGCTTTGGGATAACACACGAGCCACGTCTTAGTAAATTCTGTTCCTCATTATGGCCCAGACACACTCTGTGGCGCTGTGAGATTCACCTCACCTCCCTGCCATTTTCCCCACCTACCGCACTGGGGCATGGGAGAAGATTTGAGAAGCGCCAAGTGTTTCCCATCTCCTTGTTTTTAGATACCCCCAGTTTGCTGTCCAGATTGTGAAACCTCCGTCTGCTCCTGCTGTCTGGTGCCCTGGGAACTAGCTGTGGGTTTTTTTGTGGCACACAGAACTGACCAAGCTGTGGAACAGAAATGGGTCGATACTCACGCCAGGGCTTACTAATTCCCTTGCTTTTATTGTGGCTTAAAGGCCAACCTCCCTGTGGCAGGGGAAGTCCTCACAGGGAGCGACCAGGGCTGTGTATTTAGAGGGGCTTGTATGCTGTGACATGGAATTGGTAGGACCCCTCGCCTTGGGATGAGCCCTGCAGGTGCCCTTCCATGACAAGTGGTGACTTTAGGACAATGTCATTTGTCTCTGGATACTGCTCAGTGCCTTGTTCCGAGGGTCTCCTGGCTGCCTCTGCTTCATTTGTCCCCTTGACTGATCGCTGTCAGCCTGCAACTTACATCCTGCCCACCTGATGCTGCAAAGAGAATTGTTTTTCACACACTTTGGTGCAGTTTTCAGACTGACCCTTTGTATTTACCTACCCAGCAGTTTCTGTTCACTTCGTTTGCAGATGCAAGAAGAGGGACAGAATGTCTCAAATCTATCAGGATAACAAGAGACGTGGGCTGAAATGCTGAATGTAAGACCAGTCTATTTTCAGCACTGAGTCCGCTATCGACTCTCCCCTTCTGGAAACTTGGATCTGTGCTTACCTTTGTTAACAGCTCACTGAGCACTGAATGCTCCTGTGCTGTGTGGAGACCGTGTCTTGTGTTCTGCCCAACCCCAGTGCTTTACATTAGTTCAACCCCATCTCCACCCCACCCCCCAGCATATCCCGTTGACACATGATGGGGAGTAAATAGCTCAAGCAGCCTCCATTAGTGGTTCTCTTTGCCTTTCTTACTACTGCCTACGTAGACATCATGCACGGGTCATTACAGTTGTAACCTAACCAGTAAATACAATTACAACTTTATAGCTTGAAATTACAGACAGACGAGTAGAAAACTGCCCTTAAAATGTACCTGGGATGGTCCTGGGAGAGGAGGTAGAAGATGATGAGTGGGTGTGTGTGTGTGTACTAGCTTTGTGTGGATTTTAGCGAGCTAATAGACTTTCATAGTACTAAGCTGGCGAGGTTTAATTTTCAGTGTGGTTCACCCATTTTATAGGTGGGGAAACTGAGGTGCATAAGTGGAGCGACTTGTCCAAATTCCGTCTGTGGCAGAGCTGGGAATAGTAGAACCCAGATTTCCTGACCCCTGTTCTAGCTTGACTAGGCAACACTTTTAGCTGCATTTGGACTCCCCTTTGAATTCTGTCCCTGCGTTGGTTGTCTGAATGCATTGCCAGGCCCTGGATCTGATTCGCTCCCCCTTGAACATGGTTCTGTGCTGTTCATTATAGCACAGGGCTGCCTGGGAATTGCTGGCAGTGCTCAGACATGTTTTCACCAAGCCCTTGCAGGAAAAAGCAACCTTCTTGGTAACGAATCCTGAGCAGACCTCGTCTTGACACAGCAAGGTGCAACCCCCGTCTGCCCTATAAAATCTGGTGCTGCCACCCAACGCCCTGACTCAGACATCAGATGTGCCACTAAGTCAGCCGGCCGAGGGAAATGGGAGTCAGGGTTTTACTAACTTCCTGCCAGCTCAGGCACCAAAATGGGTTAAGGCTGCATTGTAGCTTTCGCGGGCTGGGCTGTCCCGTTCCTGGGCGGAGGGGAGCAGTCAGCAGAGAGCTCTGGTCCAGCTCCTTCCACGCATGACTCAGAGTATTAGTGGAAGGTGATAATTAAACCTCTCCTTTGGACATGCGTGTGGCTGCCTGTGCCAGTGAAACTTTGTGCTCTGGTGGGGCCAACAGAATAGCTGCTCACTTCTCTTATCAAGTCTGAAACTGTGACTCATCCCTCCCTTCCCTGACTTGTTGTTGTGACTCTGTGTCTGGGTCACAGGCCGTGCGGACTACAGATCTCCTGATCTCAAAGGGCCCTGCAAACCTTGGGAGTGGGAGTGAAGTCTGAGTGGAGCCTGCCGTGGCCATAAAAGGCAGCTCTTCTGCCTCTGTGCGTCAGCCTGGGTCACTCTTGACCTGAGCGCTGTCCTGAGCAATCTCACCTCTCCCGGGAGAGCAGAAAGGGGGTAGAGGAGGGGAGGAGGAGCCCAGGAAGGGGGCAGAGGAGGGGACTCCTTCCATCTGGGAGTGTTGGAACCCCACCCTGGATGCCTGGTGGGATTGGGGAAATGCATAGCAGCAGGGGAATGGCCTTCACTGTCTCCTAGTGCAAACCACACCCGGGCTCTCTTTCCTGGAAAGCTTCTGATGTGTTTACCTAAGCTGTCCCCAGGGCAGGGCCCTGCTTGGAGTCATCTGTGGCATGGGCTGTTTTTCTCAAATAATCCGAGTGCATAAACACATGCTGATGCTGGAGGTAAGCAGCCCCGAGTAGAAGCATCAAATGCTTTAGTGGATCTGTCCAGATGTGGGGAAAGCAAGGCACAGAGTCTGTCTGACACGAGCTGGAAGCAGGCAGGGTTAGAGCTGCCCTTGCTGCCTGCCAGCCAGCCATGCTCCAGCCCCTTGAGCCTTGTCCCCTCTGGGGTGGGTCTGAGGAATAGCTCTGCAAAATGGTGTCCTGCTCTCAGTACAAAGGCTGGGGCTATAATCAGGCCTTTCGAGAGAAATTTGTGTCCCAGGTATGTCCAGTTCAGTGGGGCCCTCCTCCCATTTCACCCCAGTCTCAGAGGTTTTGGGGCCCCAGTACAATTGATCCCTCCCACCCCAATCAGCCTGCCTATAATGTACTCCACTTGCTTTGGAGAAGTCACTCTGTTGCAAGCCAACATGCAGTCCAGACAATATGCAGCAAACTCTTTGCTGTCTGCTAAGCTCTCTTGCCCGAATTCTTTAGCCTGGCACTCCTGCTTGCGAGCCTACTGCAGCACGCTGGCAAGGTGGGACTTAGAGCTATGAAGGGGTGAGGCTGGCAGGGCTGGGCAGGGAGGAGACCATGCATTACTCAGTTTCTTGTGGTATTGCCCCAGAAATGCTAGGCGCTTTCCAGGTGAGCGGACAGTGCCCTACTTGCATATTCAGGCGGGGCTGGGGTCTGGCTTACTGCTCATCGCACATTTGGAGCTCTGGGCTGAAACTCAGCCCACTGCAGAAACCTACCCCGTCCTAAGGACCATAGGGATGGCTCCATTAGGGTGTCTGGCTTGTGCCAGTGGGAAGGAGGCAAGTGACTCTGGAATAGGCCCTGTTAGCATCCAGACATCGCTGTGCTGGGGTGGGGGTTTGAGAAACCTGCTTTACCACCTGCAGTACCTCCCTCCCCCCCGCCTCCCTCCACATGCTGCCAACTCCTCGCCAATAACACAGCTGGATTGCAGAGATTCCAGAATTCCTTCCTCAGGGTCTGGCTGTTGCTTGGAACTGGGGACCCTCCTGTCCTCTGTGGACCTGAGGTGCCTATTGGGATTAGAGGATCACTTTCTCCCCCAACCTGAGAGGATCACAGGACAGCTGCTCAGCTGGTGTGAATAGAGTCTGGGCCGTCAGCTCCGAGATAAGTATGGTATTCGGCTCAATGCACAGCTGGGTGGAGCAGAAACAAATGCCAGCTGGAGCTTTAAATAAAGAGAAATGCTTGGTTAAAGTAGGGTAAACATGGCTTGCAAGGAAGCGCACTTCCTTACTGAGCTGGCTGAGCATGCGCGGCCGCTGTGTATGCTTCCCCTGTGGGTTTGGTTGGCCCACAGCACCGGTCTGGGCTTTATTAACCTCCTGGGACTGTCTCTGAGAGGAAGCAGGTTCCGTCTTAGGTCAAGCGCTGAATGGCTGCGCTCTGCTAAGAGAGCAAACAGACGTTCCCCCTCCGAGCTGGCCGGAGACCCACCAACTCACTGGGTGTAGGCCAAGCAGCTGTTAGACTCACTTAGCTGCTAGCAGCATGTGCCAGATTCAAGCCAGTGACCTAGAGGTGAAAGCTCCATATGCTCTTCCCAAGTCTCTGAGCTGCCAAGTCTCAGCTGAAAGCACCATTCAGGTGACTAACGAGATCAGTCTCGCCCCGGCCTCCTGATGTTCCCATTGTTTCGCTAGCTTCTCTCAGGAATGCGTCCTTCCTGTCCGCCAGCATCTGGAGGAGCCCCCTACCCCGAGAGCCACCATGATTAACCCGCATTCCTATCCTGGGTGTGTCTGCACCCAGCTGCAGCTGTTCTTCTCCATTAACCCTTCAGTGCAGTGGGGTCTCCATTAGTAGCACTGGCTTCAATTGCAGCATACAGAATGTGCATGTAAGTAAGGTGACCAGCTGTCCTGATTTTTATAGCGACAGTCCCAATATTTGGGGCTTTTTCTTATATAGGCCTCTATTGCCCCCCACTTCTGTCCCAATTTTTCACCCTTCTATATGGTCACCCTACATCCAAATCCCATCCTGCCAATGTCCAGTGTCCATTTCCTTGCTTGCCCTGTGTTTCTCCGAATACCTCTGCAGCAGCTGCCTGCTCTCCTGGAAATGTGACTGCTCTAGGCAGATCTGTGAGGGCCATGGGGCTGAGTCTGAAGTGAATCCTGAGCAGCCTGACCTCAAGTCTGTGTGGAATCTTCTGAGGCTGTGCAGGGTGTGTGTGGGCGGGCAGGCAGGGGATATACCTGAACAAAGTGCATTTCCACTGTGGGAAAGGCTGGATTCCCAGTTCGCACTTGGCAGAAATGCTGGAATCAGTCAGCAGAAGGGATTCCTGCCCTGATCCAGGTTCCTTGTGTGTGTCCCCACCTTAATGTCTGAGCAGGGTATGGGGCTGGAATCTGGCACTCCCTTGCGAGCCACTCCTTCTAGCAGCATGGGGCGGTGGCTGCTTGGGCAGGAGAGCTTGGCGTCTCCTCCCCCAGGGGCTGAGCCGGCTGCTGCCAGCCCCAGGAAAGAGAGTGGCTCTCCTGTACGGCAGTCTAGAGGAGACTTGGCAGAGCTGTTTCCATTTGAATTCCATCACTAGGGGTGTAAGGTCTTGCCTGGAGGTGCCGATACTTGGCTTATTGCATCCTGGTAAGTACCTGCTCTGGGATGGTGGTACCTGTTCTCCTGGGCATCTCCTGTGGCATGAATACAGCAGCTAGTCTTAGCCCTGGGTCCGGCACCCAGTTGGAGGGCATTTCACTAGGACAGGCTAGTGTGGCTTGCCTTATTTTTAGGGGCACTCAGGCTGTCCCAGAAACATCTCTGAAAAGCCTGTTTTTATTCTGAACTCCAAACCCTTGTGGCTGGCTTCAGCTTTCTGCCAGTTCGTCTGTCCGGAAACGGCTCTTTAAAAAGCTCCTCTGTGCTGCCTGGAATAGCAGGGGATCTGTCCCTCGGCACGGGATGTTCTGCACACGCCTTCAGGAACCGAGAATAACCCGCCCTCTTCTGCAGCGAGTAATGGCCACGGGGAGCAGGAGCTTTACTCAGGCTGCCTGTACCAGCCACAGCCTCTTTTCGTGTTGTAACACGAGAGGCAAAGTGCTGAGCTGTGGGATTTGTCATCTTGGTTCATCCTTTCATCTGGTTAATAAGAAAAGCGGCAGATAGTGATCTCTGCATGTGTGGGAGGGTCAGGGGGAAGCAGCACTTAGCTACTGATTGTGTGTTAGCCTGGGTCTGTGAGGGGAGGGGGTTCTGGCCAGGAAAGCTGTCTGCTGGGATTCAAAATCTGGCTCAGTTTGCCCGTGAGCTGGATGGAGTCTGTAACTTCCTTCCTCTTCTCCCTGCAGAGCAGCAATGGAGGTGATGAACATGATGGAGCAGCCGATCAAGGTGACGGAGTGGCAGCAGACCTACACCTACGACTCTGGCATACACTCTGGGGTGAACACCCAGGTGCCGTCGGTCAGCAGCAAATGCCTCGCGGATGATGAGGACCTCTACGCCAAGCAGTACACCATCAAGACGACCACGTACAGAGAGGCGGGGGGTCAGGGCCTGGGCCCCGCGGCAGGTAAGGGACACAGAGGGCCAGGATATAATGTTGGTGATGAGGATGGGGTTGTGCATTAATTCTAGTGCTCCATCCCAGCCTTTCTCCACCTCCCTCACAAAATCTCCCATGTCCTGTACTTGATCTACTCCGCTCCATAAATCCTTTGTCTTCTCCATGCCTGGGCGGCCACTGCAGCTTAAAATCCTTTCCCCTGTCTCCCTGCCCATGTGAACTGTTTGGCAGCACGTCTGAGTGCAGGAAGGATCTCGTACAGAGAGGGTGTTTTGTGGCATAACCACATCTCTAATTCCGAGCTCAGTCTCCACATATGCCTCAGTGGCACTTTAAGCTGCGTTCTCAAGATAGGAGCCATCTGTGCCTCTCAATTACCTGACTGCTCAGGGACTGTTTGCAAAACTGTTCCCAGGCATTCAGCTTGTCGTTTGCACAAAGTAGCTGGTGATGGTGCAACTCTGGCATGTCTGAAACAGAGGGGAAGAAAACTAGAGAAATGTTCCTCCTCCTCCTCCCCTTTTTCCCTGTATCCCAAACACCTGCACATTGTCAGCAGAATGACAGCTGTCTTAGCAGCTACAATACCCAGGCTGAGCTGAGCTGAGGAGGGGAGGGACAGCTTCTGTGACATGAAGTAGAAGACCCTGGCTCTGTTTCCCTCTTAGGAGAGAGTGAATCATTGATCTCTTACCTGCTAATGCTAGACTCCCTTCTAGTGGTTCTCCCCTGTATTTGTCTCTGAGTAAAGGGATCAGATTACTGGCTCCAGATGGTAAATCCCCTTTCCCGCAGAAGAGGTACAGTGCTGGCAGAGGAGGGGAAGCGAAAGGTATTTCCACGCCGCAGCTGTGTTGCTTTAGCCTAGATATTTCCTGCAGCATCAGAAGGGGGTTTCCATGCAGGCAGGTAACCCACCTCTCCGAGGCTGTGACTAAGTCTGCGGAAGAATCGTTTTTTACAGCCCCTTTGACCAGGCCTTACAGTGGAGTAGCTCAGGCCCTACCCTGGTCCTGAGGCTGCGCCTAGGCAATAGTGTGATTTGGGGAAAGTTTGTCTGCTAGGAACTGGACCAAAGCCACCAGCTGTTCCTAGAGGCTACAGGTGGCAATTGGTGGTAAGAGCTGGATCTGTCCCAGCAAACCCCACAGTGAAAGGCCTCCAGATGCCATTCCAATCCCCTGAGCCAGCTGGTCCCAACTTGCAAATGCCCTTAATGTTTTTTAATTAACAGGCCTTGTGTGACAATTTCCTAATTACGCTTCCTAATTAAGTGTTCCCTTATCTCTGTGCTGCTGTATCTGTTTACACCCTGAAGCACCAGCTTCTTGCAGGGGACGGGGGGATGCTGACTTTACGGGTGTCATTTTGTTAAGCTCCTGCTCAAAATCTGGAGGCCTGGCAGTGAACTCTGCAGAGCTTGGGAGTTTAACATTCCCGCCCCCTCTCCTTCCTGCAGCAGCAGACATGGAGTCTCAGCTGGCCATGACACGGGCCCAGCGTGTGCGGGCTGCTATGTACCCAGAGACCGTGGAGGACCGATCCCTGCTCATGACCACTCACATCGAGGGCCAGCAGACCAATGTGCAGAGGCTGGCTGAGCCTTCGCAGATGTTGAAATCTGCCATTGTGCACCTGATCAACTACCAGGATGATGCGGAGCTGGCCACCCGGGCCATCCCGGAGCTCACCAAGCTACTGAATGATGAGGACCCAGTAAGGGAGCAAACTCTGCTCAATGCGCGCTCTTGTCTGGGGTGTGTTCTGGGATCAGGCTGCAAGCCTCGTAGCTGTGCGCTTGCCTGGGATCGTAGCTCTGGCTGGGGAGGCTGCTGCAACGTGCCTGGGACCTCAGAGGAGATCCAGCCAATGCTGACCAACGCCCTTCTCCTTTGTAAAGCACTCTAGTCACGTGGCCCATCAGCCCTGCTGCAGCAAGGGGGAACCCGACCCAGGACAGCTGTGTCCTTTTACATCTGTACTCAGTTCTTCCCCTCCCCCTCCTGTCCCTTTAATACCTCATGTGACCTTAGTGCTCCTGGCTTTGGCCAGATGGCCAGGCAGGGCAGCCTACACCCTGGTGCTGCATAGATTCCAAGGCCAGAAGGGACCCTTGTGAGCTCCTATATGTGCAGGCCAGTGAACTGCCCCAAACTCACTCCTAGAGCAGAGCTTTTAGAAACCCCCTGATGCGATGCGATGCATTGCATTGCATTGCACCCCTGGCTGCTTCTCCATTCCCACCCTCCTTCTGTGCCAGAGCGTCTGAGCCCTGGCTGCAGCCCGCCCTGCTGCTGTGCGTTGTGGTAGCATTTTGTTAAGTAGCTGCCCTCGCACAAGTACTCCTCATTGTAGCTGTGCGGGCTCTCAGCCCCCTGAGCACAATCTTTCCCACCACTCTGGCCCAGCATATCAGTATGGTACAGTGGGTCCAGCTGTCACACTTGCAACGCTATCCACCTGAAAGGCAGGAAACCTCTTCTGGCTTCTTTAGTGGGAGACTCAGCTCCCTCGCTGCTCTGTAATCTCCTGGTTCGTAGCGTTGGCTGGGACCCCTCTCCCATCAGCAGCCTTCTCTCTCCCCAGGTTGTGGTCAGCAAAGCAGCCATGATCGTGAACCAGCTGTCCAAGAAGGAGGCTTCGCGCCGCGCCCTGATGCAGTCCCCACAGATTGTGGCAGCGGTGGTGCGTGCCATGCAGAACACGAGCGACTTGGACACAGCCCGCTGCACCACCAGCATCCTACACAACCTCTCGCATCACCGTGAGGGGCTGCTGGCCATCTTCAAATCTGGAGGCATCCCAGCTCTCGTGCGGATGCTCAGGTACCAGACAGCAATGTGCTGGAGTGACTGCTAATGCTGCGCTCACCCAGAGTCTGTTCAATAGGACAGCTGCTTGCTGTGGCTGGAAGTGGGAGGGAACAGAGCCAGGGCAGGTGAAAGGTGTTGACAGCGCTCTGGTGTGGCCAGTCTACTGGCATTGCAAAGCTCATTGTCTGACAACTGCTGCAGGCTCAGCTGAGCCCGTTCCCTAGTCAAAGAAGAATCTTTGCTTTCTCGCTTGGACACTCCTCTGCCGAGCTGACTACGCAGTCTCCTGGGCTTCTAGCGCTTTGCAAAATCCAGGGAATCCCTCCAGCTGGCCATAGTGGGAATGCCACAGTCATCTGTTTTGGGCCCCCCTGGTGTTGCGCTCACCACTGTGGTTTAAGCTGTGCGCTCAAAGTGCCTGCTGGGCTAGTGAGGCGCGGAGCTAGGGACAGCACAGTGCTCGCTTCTGTTCCATGTGGATCGCGGGGGACCGAACTTTTCCAGGCACCGAGCTTCGATGGCCGCCTGCCAGGGGGCCACACCCAACTGGCATAAAATGGTGCTGCCTGGAGCAGCCCTTCCATTCCTAACATGGCAGTGCAGTCTGCCAGAACTACACATTCCAGCATGCAGTGCCCGGTACTGCTCTGCGGCCTGCCTGCCTTCCCATGGGCTGTCCTCCCTGTAGCAAGCACGAAGACGCCCAAATGTCCCTTGGCCTTCAGCCGCCTCCTGCTGTGGCCTGATTCCCCTTCATGCTCTCGTCCCTAGCTCTCCGGTCGAGTCAGTCTTGTTCTACGCAATCACCACCCTGCACAACCTGCTGCTGTACCAGGAAGGCGCCAAGATGGCGGTGCGCCTGGCCGACGGCCTCCAGAGGATGGTTCCCCTGCTGAACAAGAACAACCCGAAATTCCTCGCCATCACCACTGACTGCCTTCAGCTGCTAGCCTATGGGAACCAGGAGAGCAAGGTGAGCCTGCTGCCAGCCCTGGCTCCTTTGTCGCCTTGTAGCATTTGTCCTGTGGCTGCCAGGATCCAGGAATAGGTGGGAAGTGGAGGCTGCTGTCAATGGACAGCCTGGCCTGCATTCTCAGCTTGTCCGTTAATTAGAACCAGCGAAACTGCTGGGGTGAGAGCAAGGGTGGAAGGTTCGAACACTCCCTCTCCGCTCTTGCAGGGCCCACTAGCCTGGATACTTGGTACCGCAGCGCTAAATGCCGTGGTAGCTCAGCTCAGCTCAGCTCCAGCAGGTGAGCGGTTCTAGCCAACCCTCTCAGTCCATCCTGTTTCCCATGGCGAGTTTAGCTCTCCTGCTAGACTTGTCTAGGCTGGAAGGACAGTACAGAAATGTATTTATAGCCTTAAAGACTTTTTCCCTACTCCTGTGTGATGGTAGTTGTGTGTAAACATCCTGACAAAGGCTTGTCTGCCTGGAATAGCACAAACACAGCATTTATTGCCAGCAGGTCCTGCCTGCTGCGTGTGCAGCGGAAACTGGATCTCCTGTTAGACGCCAGAGAAGTTACACTCACAGGGAATAGTAGCAAACCCTTTGGGCTGCTAGTTAGGCCGAGTCTACGCTATGGGCACTGCAGCGGAGTAGCCATGTCTACACCAGGAGGGAGGGGGAGTGGGCTGAACTGCGGTGCTCAGGGGTGGAATTTCTTATACCACTGGACACCGTAGCTATGTTGACCGTAATGAGTCTAGACCTGGCCTAAGTCTTAGTCCTTTTCGGGCCTGGCGACTGTTCTGTGTGAGGCTCTTGGCATTTGGGGGGGAAGTTTCACTGAATTTGCTGTGCGCAAAGTGCAGTGGGCCGTCTGATCTAGTGTCCTGTGACTTTAATCCTGAAAGTTTGAGTCAGATTTAAACTGCACAATGGACCTGCAGACTATCCTGGTGCCCTGCTTATAGAATCACAGAAATGTGAGGCTGGAAGGGACCTTGAAGTCAAGTCCAGCCCTCTGCACTAGGGCAGGACCACGTGAACCTAGACCATCCCTGACAGGTGTTCTTAAAAGGCTCCAGTGATGGGGAGTCCACAGCCACTCTGTGAAGCCTGTTCCAGAGCTTAGCGACCCTGAGAGCTAGAGACTGCAGACGAAGCCCGTTACAGCGTCTCCTGTGGACGTGGACAGCTGATCCCTCTTGTCTTATAACAGCTGTCACGGAGTATGGGGGAGTCCGGCCCTGCTCCCCTCTTCCTGGACCCCACAGTGACTTTTAGCCAGCCAGTAAAACAGAAGGTTTATTGGACAACAGGAACACAGGTTACAGCAGAGCTTGCAGGCACAGTCAGGACCCCTCCACTGAGTCCTTCTGGGCTTTCAGGGTGCTTGGATCCTAGCTAGGCTACCCTGAATTCCGCTCACACAGCCCCAAAACCCAAACTGACCTGCCCCACCTCCAGCCAGCCGATTGCTTTGTCCTGCTTCCTGGGCAAAGGTGCTGACCCCCTTCCTCCCTGCCTGGCTCAGGTTACAGGCTTAAAGATCCTGTCCCTCACCTAAAGACATCCCCTGCTCTCCCATTCCCCACACCGACAGCCCCTACTCCATCACACCAGCCCTTAGTGTGTCTGCCAGCTGTTCTCAGGTGCCCCCTCAGTCGTCTTTTGTCAAGACTAAACGTGCCCTTCGTAGTCCGGGTTTCCTAAACCTTTTTAACCTTTTCTGTTACTCTGCTTTGGAATCTCTCCAATTCGTCCACATCTTTCCAAAATGTGGTGCCTAGAATTGGACACCAGACTCCAGCTGGGTCCTCACCAGTGCTAAGTGGAGCCTGACCGTTCCCTCCTGGGTTTTACGCACGACTCTCCTGTTCATAGACCCCAGAATAAGATTAGTCTCTCTCGCAGCTTCGTCACGGCAGTGACTCCTATTCAGTTTGTGATCTGCTAGAACCCAGCTCTCTTTCAGTGGAACTACCACCTAGCTGGTTAGTCCCCAGTTTGCGGTTGTTCTTTTGATACACACGCACCCCCCTCCCTCTGCACCCTCCAAATGAAGTACTTTGCACTTGTCTTTGTTGAAATTTATCCTGTTGTTGATTTCAGACCAATTCCCCAATTTGTCAAGGTTGGTTTGAATTCTACTCCTGTCTTCCGAAGTGCTTACAACCTTTTCCCAGCTTGGTGTCACCTGCACGTTCCATGAACATACTGTCTGCGCCATTATCCAAGTCATTAATGAACATCTGGAATAGCGCTGGACCCAGGATTGACCCCTGTGGGACCCCACATCCTCCCAGTTTGACAGCGAACCACTGATAGCTGCTCTTGAGTCTCGTCTTTCAGCCAGTTGGGCGCCCACCTTTCAAGTCATTTCGTCTAGACCACATCTCCCTAGTTTGGTTATGAGAACCTCATGGGGGACTATGTGTCAGAAGCTTTCCTAAAATCAAGATATTGCGTCTACTGCTCCCGCCACCCCCTAGGCCAGTAACCCTGTTATATTGGGGATGGGAGCAGGGGAACAGTTTTGACGTGTTTAGCACTTCCAGTGTGGAACCGACTGTGAGGCCCCCATTCACGCGGAGTTGGATCCAGTTGAGTCAGGAGAGTAGAGCAGATATTCCTGCTAATGCAGTAGCGCCCCGCTCGGTGGCATAAGTGTAAATGTTCAGGGTTAATTGGAGTTCTCTGGCAGCACCTGATGTCTGCAGACACCCTTTGTGGCCACCCTCTGGAGAGCTAACGCTACTTTCTCTTGCAGCTGATTATTTTGGCCAATGGGGGACCCCAAGCCCTGGTGCAAATCATGCGCAGCTACACCTACGAGAAGCTGCTCTGGACCACCAGCCGGGTGCTGAAGGTCCTGTCTGTGTGTCCCAGCAACAAGCCTGCCATTGTGGAGGCCGGTGAGTGAGCCCTGCAAAGGTGGGGGGTGGGCCTGAGCTGGAGGGGGCTGGTTCAGACTCAGCAGCTGGAGCAAACTGGGTTTTGTCCCTTTCCAGGCACATGCCCTGTCTCAGCCTCTGGGCCAGCAGCAATCAGCAGCATCGGGCTCCTACTTTGATGCCAGTTATGGCTCGAGAAGTCCCAGAGCTGCTCTATACCATGCTCCGATTCAGCAAGATGTGATGTGGATTTAATTTACATTTGTCATGTCACTTTGCTTCCAGCTGTGCTGCCTGTTACTCTTAATGAGGCCTTCATCAGAGACCCTCTAAGATGACAGTGTTAATTGTAACATCCTAATACTTCCCCTTATTAAGGTTCCCAGCTCTCTCATCCCCTTCCATTGCAGTGAAGTTAAAAAGCACCTCCAGCAGCTCTCCCCAAACAGCGCCTGTCCTCCACTGCTCGCGCGCACGTCCCCCGTGTGACTTTCCATCCCTGCAGCTTCCCCAAGCACTCGCTGTGGGGTTGGTCCCTCTAGGTTTCCATACGACTGTCTAGAACTTAGTGTTCTAATGCCACCCGGTTACAGTTCCTGCTATTCCTGCCAGGATGCTGCCCACGCTTGTCACTCGCTCGAATGCCACGGAGTGACAGTCTGTCTTGGCACATCCCTTGCTATGTTGGCTGGGTCTCTGCTCCCATGGCCATCAGCTGTTTCCAGAGAGCTCGTATGGAGGAGAGGCATTTCCCAGAGGTCGTAGTGACTGGTTCCTCTGGTGCACAGACGCCTCTGACGGGAGGTGGACCTGTTAGCGCCTTTACTCGAGGTGCGGGCCCTTTATGGAAGCAGCCAGTGCAGTAGCGAAGCTACAGGGATGGGTTAATCTCTGATTAGTGTCTTTTTGTGTCAGGTTTGCCATCCCAGCCTTTCCGTGGGTTGGGCACTCATACTCTTTAGCCTGTTATACAGGCCAGTGGAAACTTTTTGAGGACAGATGCTGGTTTTTTGTGCTGAGGCTTGTGCAGACACATGCCCTCCCCCAGAAGTGAGGGGCCAGAACTGCTCCTGGCCCTGCTGGCCAGCTGTGTTGCTGCCTTTGTGTCTGTACAGTACAAGGAGAGAGGGTGGCCTCAGACTTAGTGTTGGAAAGGGCTGTCTGAAGAAGCCAAACCCGTGTGTAGCCTCTCTCTGAGAGCTGACAGTGCTGGGTGGCTTGGCTGTTGGGGCTAATTGCAGCTGGACTGAGCTTTGTGTTCCCTCCTTCAGGTGGCATGCAGGCTCTGGGGAAGCATCTCACCAGCTCGAGCCCGAGGCTCGTACAGAACTGCCTGTGGACCTTGAGGAACCTCTCTGATGTGGCCACCAAGCAGGTGAGTGCACAGGAATCAAGGCGTTGTAGGGGCCTCAAATAAGCATTTCCAAGGCCGGTTCCTGAATAGACTGTAGAGCATTAATCACCTGCCTAGTGCTCTGAGGGGGGATACCTGATCTTAGCCTGTTCTGCACTGAGCCCAACATCCACACTTCAGAGGGGATGTTCTTTCCCAGCTCTGACTCCCAGAGGCAGCTCCCTTCACAATCCGGTTGCTGTGGTATGCTTGCCATGGGGCCAGCAGGAAGTAATGGAAATCCTAGAAATGTGGGGCTGGAAGGCCCTTGAGAGATCCAAGTCCTGCCCCCTGAGCTGGGGCAGGGCCAAGTAAACCTAAACCCTCCCTGACAGGTGTTTGTCCAACCTGCTCTTGAACAGCTCCAGTGACGGGGATTCCACAGCCTCCCATGGAACCGGGTCCCAGAGCTTAACTGCCCGGAGAGTTCTTCCTAATATCTAATGTCCAGTGAGCCCATTACTTGTCCTACTTCCAGTGGCCATGGAGAACAATTGATCCATGTCCTCTTTATACCAGCCCTTAACGTGTTTGAAGATCGTCAGGTCCCCCTCAGTCTCCTTTGCTCAAGACTAAACACGCCCAGATTTTAACCTTTCCTCACAGGTCGGGTTTTTTAAACCTTGGATCCCTTTTATTGTTCTCTTCTGGGCTGTCTCCAGTTTGTCCACAGCTTTCCTAAAGCGCAGTGCCCAGATCTGGACCCAGGACTCCAGCTGAGCCCTCACCAGCACAGAGCAGAGTGAGACAGTTACCGCCCGTGTCTAATGTACAACACTCCTGTTCCTACACCGCGAAATGAGATCAGCCCTTTTTGCAGCTGGATCACATTGACTCAGATTCAATAGGTGACCCGCTAGAACCCCCAAATCCGTTTCAGCACGAATTCTGCCTACACGGTTCTTTCCCAGTTTGTAGCTGCACGTTTGATTTTGTTTCCTTGCCAGCTGAAGTACTTTGCACTTGTCTTTGTTGAATTTCATCTCATTGATTTCATACTAATTCTCTAATTTGTCCATTTGTTTTGAATTCTAATCCTGTCCTCCAAAGTGTTTGTGACTCACCCAGCTGGGTGTCATCTGCTGACCCTCTCATCAGATCCTCCACTCCAGTCTCCGAGTCATTAATGAACATATTGAATGGTTCTGGACCTGGGCCTGAACCCCGCAGCACCCTACTAGAGGTGCCCTGCCAGTTTGGCAGTGAACCATTGATTGACTCTTCTCAGCAAGTAGCTTTCAACCAGCTGGACACCCACCTTTTATAGTAACTTTATCTAGAACCATTTCTTTAGTTGGCTTATGGGACTCTTGTGCGGGACTGTCAAAGCCTTGCTAAAATCAAGGTACATCCCATCTACTGCTTCCCCCATCCACTGGGCCAGTTAGGAAGCCAGCATTTGACAGGGTAGTGCTCAGGATCTCCCAGCGGCCCTTTGGGGCCAGTTCACACGGGGATGGCAGTTTGTGCTGTCCCTGCCTGTGTCTGACTTGCACTCCATCTCCAGGACCCAGTGGGGAGAAGGCGAGCCCTTCCCCTGCTGCATGCCTGTGAGAACATGCTGCTGGGCGCTGCCAGCCCATCCACCGCACCCACTGGGCTGGGGCTAGGAGCCAGGCCAAGGCGTCAGCACCCTTGGAAAGGTGTCTCAGTGTTCCTCTGCTGCAGAACCGGTGCCGGAGTTTGCTTCTGACTTCCCAGGGCTGGTGCCAGACTATTCTGACACCTGGCGAGGAAGCCATTGTTTGTCAGGCTGATAGTATCTGTGGAAGGAGAGTGGGAGCAAGGCTGGGCAGGGCGGGATGCAGTCCGGATGAGGAAGACGCCCCCGAAGTTTCCCCAAACTCCTTGCTTTGACACCAGGGGTTCCGCTGACAGACATGCCCCCCCCTCCCCTGCACCCCCCGCCTTTCCACTGCTTCCTGATGTGTTCCCCACATGGTGCTTGGCCTGCCCCTCTACGGGGATTAGGGGCTGATGCAGCATGGAAAGTATTTGGGATCATTTTTGGAAGGCATGTAACTCAGTCTCCAGTGAGATTAACAAATGAAACATTTGGTGGTCGGGCTCTGCCGAATAGCAAATGGGAATGCAGCTTTGTCTACTGACTTAACTCCTTCATGTCCTCTGTCTAACCAGGACCCAAGACCCCCGTCCCATCTCCCACTGTCCTTTTGGCTATTCTTAAATCCCAGTCGTGCCACTAGTGACCCTTCCGATCATCCAACGTGCGCGTGCTGGCTTGCCATGCTACTCTACACAGCGGGGGATTGTATCACTTGCATGTTTCCGGCAGGGAAACCTGGCGAAGATACTAAACTCCTAAGTAAAGCTGCACATGTCTGGCACATCTGTCACTCATGCTGCCCGAACAGTAGGGAGAGCTTGCTATGGTTACAGGAGTCCAGAGGCCTGAGACTCTTGTTCTAAGAAAACATTGCTGCGAGCAAGACTCTTACTGCATTGAGACGCCCTGCTTGAGCTGGAACAATAGTTGGCCTTTGGCATGGGGAAGGACTGTTGAATTGTGCATGTTCTCAGGCCTGCTAGAGTCTGCCAAGCCATAGACCCAAATAGCACAGTCTTGGGGCCCCAGAGGGAGCTTGGTTCCCAGGGGAAGGACAGCATCTGGGCGGTACCTTGTAAGCTTCGCTCTGAGGAGTTAAATGGGAAGATCTCTGGTGTGACCAGATAAAAACACCCCAGTTTCCTACTGCATGCTCCAAGCAGAGTTTGAGGGAGAGCAGAGAGGTAGGGGGATAGTTTGCAGCTCTATAATTCTCCCTTGTGAGGGCCCTCCAGGAAACTTTCCCACCTGCCGAGGTGTTGCTGTCTGCCTGATGTTCCAGCTGATGGCTGTCTCAGTCCCACGGGTGCTCTGCCCTCTACCAATCTAATCTCCCTGGCATGAGGGTGGGGGTGGATGGCTTGGTTGATGTGAATGGTGTTCAGAGGAACGCGAGTCTTGCACTCTCTTCCCCTTCATCTGTACAATGCTCTGCATTGTCTCTACCAAGCGGCTACGTGTCCTTCGAGGCTGTGTCCTGATGGTGTGCAATTGGGGTTCTGAATCCCTGACCCCAAAATGATCATGTTCCTCTAGCTCGCTTGGGGGTGGGGACTGGAGCTCACCGGGCCCTCTGCAATGACACCCGTGTGGTCATCCAATGCTTCCTGTGCCTAGGCAGCAGGGACTGTGTGTCGACTCCTCCCCTGTCAGCATGCTCTGACAGCAACACTTGCTAACTTCACCTTACTTCTCCCCTCTCCCCTGAAGCCTGGCACAGCCTGGCTACGTGCCCCAATGCCAGAGCTGCCATCTTCCTGAAACCAGCTCGCCAGGCTTCGGGCTAGCTAAGCATTCTTATGGCACGTGGAGCAGGATATCTCCAAAGCATTGGGCTGGTGACTCCCAGGCCTATTGGCCTTCATGGGCCAGGGCTGTTGCCAGCCTGCACTGCTGGGAGCTGGCATGAGGGCTCCTGTGCAGCTGTAGTGAGATGTATGGTGAATCCGGAGACACATGGCCTCCCGTAGCACCTCCACCAATCCGAGCAGAGATGGCTTGCCCAGCTCCCCGTGGCCTGAAGCAGCCCCTTAGGCAGAGAGTTGTGTGTTTGGAGGTGTTGGCAGAGGATTCACTGCACGGAGGCTCCTGCTTTGATGTGGGATGGCTCAGCTGTGTGAACAGACAAGCAGCCCTGCTTCCACCTTATAATGCAGTGGGGCAGGAGGGAGCAGAGCTCTGGGAAAGGACCTGGGGCTATTTATGATGCAGCTTGTGGCGGCTGCAGAGCTGAGCCCAGTGAGGAGGGGACAGGCCAGGCCTAGTCCGTTGGCTTGTCCGTGCTGCGGTTGGTGGTCTCCAGGTGAAGGGGACAGTGTGGTGACATCTTGCCTCTGCTGTCACTTACTCACTCTTCTGTAGGAGGGTCTAGATGGTGTCCTTAAGATCCTGGTCAACCAGCTGAGCTCGGACGACGTGAACGTGCTGACCTGTGCCACCGGCACCCTCTCCAACCTGACCTGCAACAACAGCAAAAACAAGACTCTGGTCACGCAGTCCAACGGGGTGGAAGCCCTGATCCACACCATCCTGAGGGCGGGTGACAAGGAGGACATCACCGAGCCGGCTGTCTGCGCCCTGCGGCACCTCACCAGCCGGCACCCTGAGGCAGAGATGGCCCAGAACTCGGTGCGGCTCAATTATGGCATCCCAGCGATCGTCAAGCTCCTCAACCAGCCCAACCAGTGGCCGCTAGTCAAGGTAAAACTGCAGGAGGGGCTGTGGGGGGATGCTGGGGCTCAGCGGAGCTGTGCCTGATGCCCAGTGAGCCATGTTAACATCCCCTGCTGAACTCCCTGCGGAGAAGGCCTTCTGGCTCCCTGTCTGCCCCTAGTCATGTGCTGCAGGCGGTAAGAGGACGGGGCTGGTGCTCGTCTTTTCTTGAATCAGTATGTGTCTCTGCTCCCAGCAGCGGGAAAGTAGGTGGATCCCTTTATGGAAATGCTGCAGGCTGACTAGAGGCTTAAAAGCCACCACCTGCTGTGTGAGCGGAGGAAGGTGGCTTCTCACTGTAGGTGCTGGCAGATAGCGGTGAGCTGGGGCGGCTGGTTCTGAACCCCCTGCCGAGTGCATACAGAGCTGGTGCCGTATAGGCTCTGCAGCCAGACTCCTGCCGGGGCACAGGAGGTTAAAACACCAACCGTCCTGTTCCTGGCACATCAAGTTCCTCTCTCGAATGGAGAAGTCCTACAGCTGCTGCTCTGTCTGATGGCCTCTTCCTCCTCTCTTCCAGGCCACTATCGGTCTGATCCGCAACCTGGCCCTGTGCCCGGCTAACCACGCTCCGCTGCAGGAGGCTGCCGTAATCCCTCGCCTGGTCCAGCTGCTGGTGAAGGCTCACCAAGATGCCCAGCGCCATGTGGCAGCTGGCACACAGCAGCCGTACACAGTGAGTACAGATGCGGGAGGGGCCAATGGCCGAGCAGGGGAACGCCTGCCCGGTGTGCCAGGGTTCCCAGTGCACAGGGCATTGCTCAGTTGGCTTATTCTGGAACATGAAGCCTCCGCTCGGCCCTTGGACACCCCCTGGGTATTGCCCACATGTGGAGCTGCCAGGGCATGTGGGTAAGGCTACTGCAACCGGGCCATAGCTACAGCAGCTGCTCCTGCCCCCGGTGACTGCCCCTGGCAGCAGCAGCAGCTGTGTGTGCGCCAGAACAGCCAGTGGTGCAGTTGTCTTCCTGTGAGCTCTGGCCAGATGCTCCACAGCTGTGCGGGCATGGCAGGCCCAGGCCCTCCCCTCCCCTCCCCTCCATCCCATACAAGGACTGGTCTCTAAGCAGAGCCCACTTGGTGTTCAGAGCGCCCCCTGCTGGGTGATCCCTGGAGGATGTAACTACTCTGTCAGCAGGCAGGTGCGGGGCAGGGGAACTGTGCTCTATCCTGCCTGTCCTGTGGCGTTGTGCGTTCCACACCTGTTGCCCCTCGGTGCTGATCACTGCTCCCTTTGCAGGATGGAGTGAAGATGGAGGAGATAGTGGAGGGCTGCACAGGAGCCCTGCATATTCTGGCCCGGGACCCAATGAACCGGATGGAGATCTTCCGACTCAACACGATTCCTCTCTTTGTGCAGGTTGGGCTTCGGGTTGCAGCACAAGGCAAAGGTGGGGGTGGGGTGCTTTCGGGAGGCCTGGGTGGCTTGTGGTGATCCAGGTGGCTCTGAGCCCCTGTGCATCTGATTGGCACGTGCAGGAACTGCCAGCTGCCTTGGGGCTGGGTGAAGGGAGCCGGAGAAGCAGCTCTTGAACAGCCCTGCAGTGGCAGAGCTCACAGTGCCAGGAGTGGAGAGGTGACTGCAGCTCCTGCCGCCTCACACTGCTTCTCTTTCTGCCCCGACAGCTGCTCTACTCCCCGGTGGAGAACATCCAGCGAGTGGCAGCTGGAGTGCTGTGCGAGCTGGCCCAGGACAAGGAAGCTGCTGACGCGATTGATGCCGAGGGGGCCTCTGCTCCGCTGATGGAGCTGCTGCATTCCAGGAACGAAGGCACAGGTGAGCCAAGCCAGCTGGAGCCGCATGCTCGGAGCTGGGACTCCCAGCAGGGTTCGCACCGAGCTGCTCAGTCGGCGCGTTCAGCAGTACCTGGTTCTGTCCTGTTCTCGTTTGGCTGCTCGGGGCCACTGTCATCTGGAGAGTGGGTGCTGTGGCATGCTAGCTCCCGGAGCCAGCTGACAGGGTCCCACTGTCTCCTACACTCGGTGCCCCCTCTGTGGCCCTCTCTGCCATACACAGGGCTACTAGGCTAGAAAACGCTCGTAAAGGAAGTGCTATTACCTCCCCCTCTCCCCCCCCGACATTCCTTCTCACACTAGACTCCAGCCCCAGGGTTTGGAGGATAGCGCACGGGCCCTGCTCCATGAAACAGTGCTGTGGCACCGGGGACTCTGGCGCTCGGAGGCTTTTGGGAATGGGATGGCAGAGCTGCTGTGACAGTCCCGTGGCAACGGGAAACATATTACATGCAGAGACGCCCGCTGAAGTGAAAATCATTCAACCATCTGCCCGGAGAGGAGTGCGGCTCCCTCTGCCATTTGCTGGCATCTAGAGGTTTCCTCTTCCAACGTTTCCACCTCTTTGCTCCAGCCACCTATGCTGCAGCCGTGCTGTTCCGCATCTCTGAGGACAAAAACCCCGACTACAGGAAACGTGTCTCCGTGGAGCTCACCAACTCCCTCTTCAAACATGACCCTGCTGCCTGGGAAGCAGTGAGTGCCTGTTTGTTTGGGAGGGGCCGGGGGCTGCTTTTCCTTCTCAAGCCATTCGGGGCCAGCTCATAGTCCTTGGTAGTGCCACAGGAGCTCTCCCCTCCCCTGGAGCTGAGCACTATCGTCTTCCATGAGATTGTTCTCCTGCCACCCTGCCCACGAATGGGGTTTGTACCCAGGGCGTCTGGGAGGCTGCTCGGCTCCACGGGTCCCTCCGTGGCTCAGAAGGCCCAAGGAATGGTCCCTCCCCAGGGGATTCTAGAGGCTCCTTGGTTAAATGGATCTGTCGTGGAACTTGGGCCGGGAAGAACGTGAGCCACATCTTCCATGCAGCCCTGAGCGCGTGACTGTCTGCAGTGGGAAGGATGGGGGCAGGGCAGGCAGCGCATGGGGGTGCCTGTTCCTAGGTGGGAGGGGTTAGTAAACAGAGGGTTTAATGCTTGTACTGCGGGACTCGGGGCTGGAACATCTAAGCTCCATTTAGAAACTGGTCCAACGTGCTCCAGCCACCACCCTTGAGTCTCCCTGCACTGGGGCTGGTGGGCAAAGGGGACACCGTGGCAGCTGGGCTCCCTGTTGCTGCAGGCGTCTTGCGTTGGCGCACAATCCTGGCCACAAGTGGCCTCTTGGGGCTGCTATCAGCTCAGGAGCTGGGCAGATAGTGATGCGCATGCAGCTTCCCTAGGTAGCCTGAGGCCCTGGCCCCACCCCATGCCCCAGGAACTGTGACTCCTCCAATAAAACAGCTCAGCACTGGTACCACCCCAGGGGCTCCAGGAGCCTTCGTTGCTCCGGGCAGGGAGCTGGCCAGAGACTGCAGGGACCCAGCGCCACAGGGTCATGTTGCTCTCCTCCCAAAAGCCATTGCTGCCAGGAAGAGCTAATTCCCAGCATGGGCCTGTTCCAAGCACCATGCGAAGGCTGACCCCATCTGCGCCCTCGGGTTACCGGTGTGTGTCTCCTCCCTAGGCGCAGAGCATGATCCCGATCAACGAGCCGTACCCGGAGGGTAAGTGCTAGGCGTGTGCTTAGTGCAGAATGCCAAGCTTGGCAGGGACGGTGCCTGCTGGGGGACCAAACGGTGCATCTGAGCTGGGGGCCCTGCTGGGCCAATCAGCCAGAAGCATCCGTCAGGTGGCTGCAGCCTTCTGCCTCTGCTGCTCAGCATGGCATCACTTGGGCTGGCAGCAGAGCTGCAAGGGCTCCGCGCACGTCTGGCCAGCCAGGTTCCAGTGTCCGGGCACAGGGGAACTGAACACTGGGCTGTGAACAGACGCAGGCCCCAGGTGGCTGGCGGCGTGGCGCTGCCATGCTCCGTACGTTGAGCCGAATTTCTCTGCCTCCTCCTGGGAGCCACATCCTCACTCGAACTGGAAGCAGGATGGCTCAGCAAACTCGAGTCCTGTCAGCGTCTGCTCCCCTCTGGAACATGGTGCTGCTGCCTGTAGGCGAAGCGTGTGGCCGGGAGCTTTGCAGTCCCCCCGGCCAAGGCCAACTGGGGCTTTTATTCCTCCTGCGTCAGGGCACGGACCAGCCTCCAACAGGGTCAGGAAGACACTTCCCCTGGGGCCATTTATTCCATATATAGCCATGGTGGGGGTCTCCTGCAGTATTTGGTGCTGGCATCTGTCAGGCCTCGGCCTCAATGGCTCCCAGCTCTGACGCAGGCTCGGTGGCCGGGAGGGTGGCTGTAATGCTCGGATGGGAGCTGGGATGTCCCCACCTGAGCACGGAGCTGGTGCTAATTCTCTGCTCAGTGGCTGGCATACAGGCTGACAGCTGCCCTCTCCCCTCTGCTGGCTAGATATGGACGCTGGTTATCGTATGTATGCGGGTGACGACCCCTTGGACATGAACATGGATATGGACGGAGACTACCCCATGGACACCTACAGCGATGGCGTCCGAGGGCACTACCCCGAGCACATGCTTGCCTAACCCGTTCCTCAGGCACTGCACAAGGGTAGGGCCACCGCTGCCTTGCCTCGGGGGGAGCTCAGCTGGGAGGGGAGGAGGGTCTGCCTTGACCTGGGCAGCGGGGAGGGAATTGTTCTGCTCCTGTCTGAGACTGGAGGAGGATGGCCGTGCTGAGCTGTGGCTGGATAGCCTGGTGTCTGGTGCACACCTTTGGGACTGCCAGGCGTTCCAGAGCACATCTGCTCTGCCAGCATGTCCTTCCCCACCTCTGGGCTCCTGGGCATCAGGCACCTTCCCGCTCCTAGGCTAGGGCCTGGCAGGGGGTTTAGCAGGTCAGCGGTCCCCAAGCAATGAAGAGAGTATGTAGTGGACTCTGGGGTGAGGCTCCCAGGGATGGGACGCTCCCCGGCTCCAATGAGAGGGCAGCAGACGAGCTTGGCCAAGCTGCAGTCCACATGCCAGTGGCTGGCTGGGATGAAGGGCGGGGGAGGGTTTAAGAGCTGGGGTGTATGACTGCCGCCATCCTGCAGACCAGCATTTCCACTGTTCCTGGCTGCTTGGGGGCTCTGGGGAAATCACTCCTTCTGCCCCCTAGTGCTAGCTCCAGACAGTCCCATGGTACCGAGAGCTGTGCACCCCTCAGAGCAGGCCTGCGGTGTGCAGGAGGTCAGACTAGATGAGCATAATGGTCCCTTCTGACCTTAAGGTCTATGAGGTCTCCATGCCCTCCCAGCCCCTTCCCCACAAGTCTGGCCATGGGTAGCTGGGTTAGTTTCCTCTCTTCCATTGTTCCAAGCGAACGGTGGCATGGGAACCAATGTCCAGCTGCCTGCAAATATGGCCAAGCCATAGCATGGCTGCCTGCTATACCGTGAGATTGGGTGGAGTACCTAGGGGAGGCTAAGCCAGACTTCCCCTCCAGCATGCCTTCCGCCCTGGCCAGTCTAGCCCCAGAGAATCCAAGTGCCTGGGGTTCCCCTAGTCCTCGAAACGATCCCCCACTCTGATAGAGCTGCTGTTACCACGTCACATCCCGTCAGGTGTCTGACACGGTCCTTCCTCCTGGTCTGCTGCAGGTGTGTTCTCCGGCCAGAAGAGGGTGGCTCCAGAACCGAGCGCCTGCAAGAGGGACTTGGGAGACAGAAGTGCCTGAGACAAACTTTTCCATTCCCACCAGAGGCTTTATTTTTAGATTTGTTTTATTATTTCTTTTTTGCTGTGGGTCTGTGAAAAAGGCCCTTTCCTCCTGAGATTGCTTCAAACACCCTCCAGCCAAGCCAGGATACTGTTTCTGAAGCTTTAAAACACGCGACTCCTGCGTCATTATCAAACTCCATTGGCATAACAGTAATAGTCTTTTCTATAAATATATATTTCTTTTATTTTTTAATATGGTGCAAATGGCTTTTGCTGTCTGATTTTAAGTTCGTGCTTTTTAACTTCCCACTTCCTGTTCTGTGTTTAGGATTTAACAAAAATAATCTAGCATTTTAAAGTGAGCCTTTTGCTTTCCACAAACTTTAAATTAAAAATAGCAAATCCAGTGAGTTTGCAGAAAACAAAGGGTGCTGTGTTTTCCCACGATCTTTGTTCTAGCCCAAGGGATGTGTCAACGGCTTTATTCCTTCCGATCAGACGTGGGTGAGCAGAATTTCAGTGTAACTGTCCTTTCGATAGAGGAGTGACTCTAACCACTAGAAACTGTGTCCTTGTAGCAGTCAACTATTGCACAATTTAACCTGACTCTCTCCTTTCTGGTGAGTGGTGTTTCCTTCCCCTCTTCCCCTCTCTTCATGCATTTTTAAAGCAACTCTAGATCTGATGGCTTACTGCTTCCGTTGGAAAGGAATGGATGTTCTTGGAATGTGGTTCAGGAACTGAGGATTTTTATTTCTGTAAGTTTTTTGTATAGACCAAAGCAAAGAATAAAACACCCTAACCCCATGCTGCAGTGAGCTGATTTTTCTACTTGCGCCAGCCCCTGGGCCATTGGCATTTGTTTGGTAACAGATGCCACCTGGAATTGGGGTACCACTGAGTCCCCCTGACCTACCAGCCTGGGCTCCCTTCTGCACTGTACTGCTATTGACAAGCCCTCCAGGCTTCACCCTGCACCGTCACCAGCGTCCATACAGGTAGGGGGACACCCAGCTGCAGAAGGTGCAGGCAGGCTCTTTAACCAGCCCCTGCATGGGAAGGCTTTAGCTGGGGCACCTCCCAGTTCTTAAGGCCTGCACCCCCTCAGGAGTATAAATCCAAAATTATCCCGTCTTATGCTGCCCAGGGAACTGTACAGCGTAAGCTCATAAAATTCACCCCTTCCCTCAGCGTGGGGAGGAATATGCAACAGCTTCCTCCCTGAGTTGAGTCCCACACACTGGTGTTAGATAAAGCAAAACCAAGTTGAACTACAAAAGATTGATCTGTTTGCTATCACTTATAATCTAAGCAGGTTACCCAGCAAATAAACAAATACAAACTAAGCTTAATATACTAAGTGGATTGGATATTGTCACGGAGTCCCTGGGCAATGCTCTCGAACAGCTCCCCACAAAGCCAGTCAGGACTTTGGGGAGCCTCCTCTCCCTTGGAGCAGACTTGTTCAGGGCAAGAAGCTAAGCCCACTCGGCGTTTCACCTCCTCGGGTCTCTCCTTGGAGCATCTTCAGCCTCTTGCCCCATCTTGTGCGCTTCCACAGCAAGTCGCCGCGGGGAGTCTGGGGAGCCACAGGTCCTGCGACCCCCACTTCGCAGGCGACATGGACTCTTAAGACAGCCAGTAACAGGGAGGTTTTATTTGATGGCAGGACAGAGGGTCTACCTAGAGCCCTGCTGCTCGCTACCGCTGAACCAGACCCGTGGACCGGCCGCGGTATTCCTTCTGGGTCAGTGGTCTCAGACCCCAGGTCTGGCAAACCGTTCGACCTCCCTCACGTCCCCAGCCAACTCCAGACTCACAACACGCTCCCGCCCCTCTCTCCTGCCTCAGCCCTTCCTTCCTGATGGCCAGGAGGTCAACCTGATCCTTTGTCCTTCCCAACACTACATCAGTTCACTTTGCAGAGGAGGGGCCCCAGGCCGATCAGTGCTGGAGCAGCAGTGCCCCCGGCAGCATTAGGCAGGCACATGCCTGCCTCTGTTCAGCGACTACACACCTATATCCCCCCCCAAGCTACTTAAGAACCTTCTTTCTGCCCAGACGGTCCCCTCACGGCGCCCCTGCGGCACCAACACCAGCTGCCTCTCGGCAAACATCAAGAACATGTCCAGCCCGCCAGAAGTGCGAAGCTCCCCCGCCAGATCACCCGAGGCTGCTTGGTGTTTGAGCTCGCACTTATTATCATATTCATATATATAGCTAGTGGCACCTTTGCAGAGGAGGGGCCCAGGCCATCAGTTGCTAGGAGGCAGAGTGCCCGGCAGTTAGGGGCACTGGCCCCTTCCTCTGTAGCAATCACACACCCTTATCCCACCACCAAGATACTTAAGAACTGCCTAGGGGACACTGAGGCACCAACACAGTATTCAGAGCAAACATTAAGAACATTCCCAGTTCGTCACAGGTATAAATAGCAGATCCTCCCCGTAAGTGATGACACAAGCAGGCTGCTGATTCTTAAGGGGCAAGCTGCACTTGCTCACAGCTTGGAATCCCCAGGGGTTCCATACATAGGCTAGAAATCCCTTTCGCCTGGGTCCAGCCCTTCCCCCTGTTCAGGCTGTGTCAGGTGTTTCCAGGAGTCTTCCTGGGTGGGGAGTCAGTGAAGAACCATGATGATGTCACTCCCCTGCCTTATATAGCTTTTGCATATAGCAGGAACCCTTTGTTTCAAAGCTTGGGTCCTATGCCAGTCAGTGAGGAAAAATACTGACATCCCAAGATGGAGCCTGGCACCAGGTGACCTGGTCACATGTCCTGTAGTGTCACGGCAGCCATTACCCTGTAGCATCTCCAGGAAGACTCCCCAGGTGGGAGACGAGTGTCTCCTAAGGCCTATTGTTTTCGTTAACCTGAATGGGCCCTTCCCAGCCAGCCATCTAGACTGAGAGGCTTTTGCCTAGTGGGTTTTGCCCAGGAATAGATACGTGTGAAATAGTGTCAATGTTCATAAGCGGGGGTGGGGGAATGGTACATGCATACAAATAGGATAATCATAATCAGCAAATCATAACCTTTCCAGTGACCTCACCTGCCTTATTTTGCATCATAATTATGCCATCGTCCTATCCTATCACTGAAGAGTATGGGGTGCAGAGTCACAATGGGATGTGGGGGAAGAGTCTGTACCCATTGTGGTGAGTGTGGCAGGCTGCAGTGCTGCACTGTCACTTGCTGTGCTTGGTCCCCACCCCTCCCAGCGCTCAGTCATCAGCCTGCTGACTGTACAAGCTGCTCTTCTGCTTAGTAAGAAGTTAGGAGGTAAAAGTCCTGTAATTCAGATGTTTGTTCATTAGGCAGCATCTCCGTGATGTCTCATGGCTCGTGTGATTTATAGGACTGAGGTGGGATGGAGCTGCAATAGCCTGGGTTTAAAAAGCTGATTCACTCCAGCCTAACCTAGCTGCTGTGTTCTGTGGGACAGACGGCAAGAGGAAACGTTCCCCCTGAAATGCCAGCTGCTGCCTTAGGCTGCCCTGTGAAGGTGCACCCAGGTGCCGGAGGCCAGAAACCAGCTATTTGCAGAGTTACCGACAAACGGAGCAGCTGTCTGGTTGCTCGGAGGCTCTGCATTGACACCCATAGCTGGATCACAGCACAGGGAGTGGCACCAGGTGGTCATGGGATTAGGGGCTTGAGAGCAATGTTCCCAGCTGTAGGAGAGGGTTTCCCTTCCCAACCCCTCTTCGGGATGTGGTCAGCTTGGAGTCTGATTTCCAGCAAGTCCAAAGTATTGGACTCCCTCAGAGTCCCTCTGCTCACCACTAACCACCACCACCTCCATTGTTGAGCTGGGGCTGCGTCTCTGGCAGTTCCCCATCTCCACTAGTGCCAGGGAAGAGTGGGAGACCTTCGGGCACGCAGCAGAGGAGGGCTGGTGCTGCTGAGTGGCCCTTGGGAGCTTGGCCTTTCCTGGTTACTGGGAAAAGGCGAGATGGCGGTCAGAGCCTGGAAGAGGCAGTAGGAGCCAGATGAACTCTGCAGCCAAAGTGCACCTGTCATGCAGAGCATTTCCCACCATCCAGTCCTTGTGGTGGGGCCCCTACGATCCCTGCCTTGCTCCTGCTGTCTGAACTGTTGTAGGTAAGGGGGTGATGCCAGGGTCTCTCCCTGTAAGCGAAGCCAGGGCAGATCAGCCCTCAGCTCTGCAGTGTGCTCTGCTGGGTGGGGATGGGGGAAGGGCAGAGGGCACTGTCCTGTTGGGGTGTTTATGGTGGAGGGGGACAGTTGCAAAGCCCTGGTGTGGTTCCTCATGCTGCCCACGGTCTCTGCGCTGTGCCCTCCTGTGTTCGGTAACCTGAGTGATGTGGAACATGGGTACTCTGAATACGTGGGTTTATTCTCCTCTGGCCTGAGCCCCACTGCCCGTCTCTTGGGGTAAGTCCTGCCTGGGCCCCAGCAAGGGAGGGTCAATGAGCAATATGCTCTCCCAGCTTCGCCTCCTTCTCTCTCTTTCCCCTTTGCCAGGCCCTGGCTGCGCCGGGAGGGCAAGGAGGCTGTGTCAGCTCAACATGGTTGCAATGTTAAGTCCAATCTCTGGCCCCAGGTTGTGTGTGGGGCGGGGAGAGAAGGGTGAGCCGCAGGCAAAGACCTAAAGGCCCATGCCCTGGATTTGGGGGAATAGGCAGTGGAGGAGGGGCCCATTCTTTCCTAGCTCTCCCATGTTCTTCTCTTCCCGCCTCTTGCCCCCCCGCCATGCTGGTCCCAGCTCCGTGTAGCAAAGCCTATTTCACACAGCCCCCAGTGAGGCTAATCACCGGGGTCCATCTGCACCGCGGGCTGCCAGCTACGATCAAAGGCAGCAGGAGGGAAGCAGCAGCTGTTTCCGGTCTCACTCTCAACATCAAACCCTGGTTCCAGCTTGGTGCTTTCTGCCACCCAGGGTCCTGTATTCTGTCTGGGCCAGGAACGAAGCAGGGGGGAGAGGACGAAATGGCCCCAGGGGAGGGAGCTCGTGGGTAGCCGAGGGGCTGCTGGGTTGGGTTCCACGTGCAGCTTGGGGAGCGTGTGTCTCCTGCGTGGGAGCCTGACCACAGGATGCTTGAGTCCCATTACCACTGCCTGAGACCAGCCACGTCTCTTAACCTGTCTGCTCCCCCTCCGCACGCTGGGTCTGGGGCTATCCTAGCACTCGTCACGGCCCGGGGGTCCCCCATGCGCCTTAGCTGTACCCCTCCTGGCTCATAGCACCCAGGGGTACATAGCACCTGTCTGCTACTGTAGCTCGCAAAGAGAGGCAGCTTCCAGGAGATTGCGTAAGGCCCGTTTGTTCTGACGAGCAGGGGCTGCCCCACTGTGGCTGCTTGATCCCCCTGGGCAGTGCCTGGAGTAGAGACTTTCCTAGGCTCTGCTACAATGGGCAGCCCCCGGCTGGGAGCTGGCAGTGCCCAGAGTATCCTGCTAGCCTGGCCTGGTGCTGAGCATGGTGCCTCTACCTGGCCCAGCTGCTGGCTGGGTGTGGGAGCAGGCTCACCCCTGCTTCCCCTGCTCTGACAGCCCCGTTTGCTGTCATGGGGCCAGCTGGGGTGAGCGCCTGCCCGCTCAGATGGAGTGGGGCCAGGGGAGCAGCCTGGCCTGGCAGCTGGGGCTGAGGGTGGCTCTGTTGGATGTGGCGCAGGGTGGAGGGATTGAAATCCTGATGCTGAACACAGCCCTGCGGGGCCTGGAGGATCGCCCTAGCCCGGCTGCACCGCAGGGACGAGGCCTCGGTTCCTGTCTCATCACTTCCCAGAACCAGGAAAGCGCCAAACACCAGCTGGTATCTGTGAGGGGAGTCAGGACGTCCTTGAGCCAAGAGCTTCCACGGGGTGGCTGGCTGGGCCCTGTGGCATGTGGCCGCCACCTCGTGAAGTGACCCCAGAACTCCCGGCCCTGCTCTCACCACTGGCCCCGGGGTTGTTACTGTTGCAGACAATCAACACTGCGCAGGCCTGGTCTCTGCTGGGCTGGGTTATGAAGCCGAGCAGCTGGGAGCCGGGCACACTGGATGCTCCCCCCCCCCGGGGCCTCTGGGGGCAGGAGCCAGGCCCAGCTGGCACTTTCTCCCCCAGCGTGGGAGGGGCGGGGAGGGGAGGGGAGGCTGCTGGCAGGAGGGAACAGGCTGGGCTGAGGATGAAGGGAGAGGCAGGTTCCCTCACTGGGGCTACTCCTCTCGGCCAGGGCCAGTTCTCTCACCTTCTCTGGGTTGATAATTCTGGGGCATGTTGATGCCTGGCGTGGGGCTGGCGCAATCTTGTAGGGCGATGCCACAGTGGGGGGCTGGTGCAATCTTGTGGGGCGATGCCATGGCGGGGGGCTGGTGCAATCTTGCAGGGCAATGCCATGGCATGGGGCTGGCGGGGCGATGTCATGGTGGGGGCTGGTGCAATCTTGCAGGGTGATGCCATGGTGGGGGGCTGGCACAATCTTGCAGGGTGATGCCATGGCATGGAGCTGGTGGGGCAATGCCATTGGCTGGACTTGCTTTCCCGGGCAGCGCTAGCCCAGGAGCTGCTGGAATTTGCACTGAGTTTTCACCAGGCAGAGTCTTGGGGAGGGAGTTGCCAGAGCTGCTCCTGCACTGGCCACAGGGTGTCACTCTAGAGCCTTGGCCGGGGTCTGGGGTGCCCCCCCGCCATTGCCCCCTGGAAACTCTCAGCAACCTCCCAAGTGGATTTATCGGCTCCGCTTCCCCCCTTGGCTTTGCTCATCTCTGGCCTTTTACTGCCACCTCGTGGAGGTTTGGGCTGCACTGGCCCCTCCATACCTGCAGCTGGCACCAACCAGCCTGGGGTGGATTCTGGCCTGGCAGGTGCCAGCCTGGGGTGGATTCTGCCCTGCTGGCCTGGCAGGTGCCAGCCTGCTCAGTGCCTGAGCTGGCACTAGGCATAAACAGCCTCACAATCGCTCAGGGCCCCGAGCAGCTCAAGTGGGCCTCCATTCACTTTTTATTATGTGTTGGGGGCCGCCAAAATATTCCTGCTTAGGGCCCCCACTGGACTTGCACTGCCTCTGGGGTGGGCCATGCTCTTAAAGGATTTTAGGGGCTGGGGTTCAGTTCCCCTCTGTGCCACTGATGCCCAGTGTGACCATGGGTGATTCCCTTAGCCTCAGTGCCTTAGTTTCCCAGCTGTAGAGCGGGGATAACAGCCCAGCCCTGCCCTGCCTCCTGGGGTAGGGGGAAGGGGGCTACGAGCATAAACCCTATAAGCAGTGTCAGGTGCTCAGACCCTATGGGCCAGACCAGAACCCAAGATGGCCAGGGAGCTGGAGGTGGCATGTATCACGTTCACAGCCCTGGCAGTACCAGGCACGATTTCCCACGGGCACCAGCCCCTTCCCCCTGGGCCTTGCCCCTGCCTAGGAGCTGAGCCCCATGGCAAGGGGGGGCTTTCCCGGCCAGCACGGGCTGCGGCCCACCAGACTCAGCTCCCTGGGTGGGGAACACTGTGCAGTCACTGAAGACCTGCTCTGGACGGGGGCCCATGGTGCGAGCCAGCCGGTCCCTCGGGGCTCAGGAGTGATGAATCTCTGCCACGCGGGTGCCCCGTCTGCACTGCAGAATGGCTCGCTGGGCCTGATCCTCCTTGGCAAAGCCCCATTACCGCCCTCGCCCCAGTGGCTCACCACAGCTTCAGGGAGAGGAAGGGCCACGGTGCACGGGAAAGGTGATGGGAAGACCTGGCCCCATCTTACCAGGCCTCTCTCTGGCTAATGGGTGTTGCGGGGCTCCCCCTTCTGGCTGTGATTTGCAGTGGGGCACGACCATAGCTGGGTCCCTGCCCAGCTGGGTGAGCTCTGCAGCGCTGCTCTCTGGGCGCCCCGCCCCATAGCGACGCTCAGACACGGCCCCTTCCTGCCTTGCAGGCTGGACACCAGCGTCTCTGTAGAATGAAGCCGGCTCAGCCCCCTGCGCCCCAAGCTGGGCTGTGCCCTTGGGGATGTACAGGTGTGTTTGGGACCTGCAGTGGCACAGGGTGGCAGGCATCTCTTTGCCCCTGCACCAGGCCTGTGGGTGGCTCCACCCCACTGAGAGTGGGACATGGAGGGGGCAGAGCTGGGGTGGTGGTTACAACACTCAGCCCTTATCCGCGCCTGTCCTGACCCCGCTGGCTCTGCTCCTTGCCCTGCATTTCCCTGTATCGACACAGACCCTGCCCCAGCTGTGTAAAGCCGGGGCAGGCCAGCCCCCTCCATCCCCCAGCCTTGCCTGGGTCGGTCTCCTCCCTCACAGGTCAGGAGGAGGCAGCTCCAGCAGGGCCCCTTGTGGCTCCAGCCCCATTTCCCACAGATCCAGGCCATCCTGGCCCCTGGGACCTTCCCAGCAGGGACCAATGCAGGGTAGTGAAAGCCGGAGTCTCCAATGTGCCGCCCAACTGCTACTCTGCCCCTGCTGCTGGGCTCGGGTGGGGGATAAGGAGCCAGGGGCCCCTGTGCGCTACTGAGGCTTGTCAGTAACACGAGCATGCCGGGCTGGAGCCGTAAGGGCCAGAATGCGCTGCGCCCCCTTAGCATCACTTGCCTGAACTTGGCTCTTCTCCAAGCAACGGGGAGTCTGTGCTAGCGGGGGCCCAGGGTGTTCGCCCTTGGGGAGCCTGCCCGCCCCGGGGCACCCAGTGTCTATAAGCACTTGGAGCAGGGTCAGTGGGTGTCAGCCCAGCCTTGCCCTAGCACAGCTGGGATGTGAGCCCAGCCAGCGACAGGGAACCTGCACCTGGGGCGGCTGCTCTGCTGGCTGGATCTTTGGATGCTTGTAAGACCCTCCTGCGTCTTCACCACGTGACTCCAGCTCAGCATCTGTTCACTGAGGGGCTCAAAGGGAGAAGAGGAACCTGCTCAGCTCCCCCTCCTTCTCCATCGCCTTCCTCAGCTCTGAGCTCCCGTCCTCCTCCTGGCCCCAGGCACTCACCTGCCCCGCCACCATCTCCTGTGTGGGCACTGCGGCCTGTCCTCCCCGTGTGATATTCCCCCTTTACAGCACCTTGATCTGGCTCTGGCCTGGGCTATCCCGCTTCCTTCGCTGGGTGACTCCAGTCTCTGCTGTCCAGGGTTCAGCCCGGGCCGACAGCAGAGAGAAACCAGCTAGTGAGGGACGGATCCCCCACCTGACTCCCTGTTCCTTTCAGGATCCAGCTCAGTATTGTCTTCAGCTCCCATTCTCCAAACTACCTCCCGGATCTTGTCTTGCTCCCTTCCCTGCTCCCTTTGCCTGCCCAGCTGGTCACGGTCCCTTCACACCACACCACCGTCCTGGTGTGAGACCCTTCTCCTCCGCAGCTCCGGCCTATCACCTGCAAACTCCGCTCCATGCTCCAGCTCCAGCCCAATTCCAGCTGACAGCTGCTCTCATCCCCTCTCTCCTCTCATCACGAGGAGGGTTTCTGGGCATGTGGCTCCCTGGGGAGGGTTTTCCCTGAGCAAGCGGAGCCATTGCTGGGAATCAGCGAGGGGGCAGGATGCTACAGCAGAAGGAAGCAGCTGGGTCTCCCAATCCATGTATCCGAGTGCTCACGGCTAGTGCCAGTTCAAAGCAGGTGAAACAATAATATAAAAAGAGAGATGGGAATTAATCAGGGCACGAGACTAGGATCAAATCCCCTCCCCCCCCCAGCTGCAGCCTCCTCCCCAGGGTGTGCGTGCTGGCATGCATGGTGTGTGGCTGTCACTTGTCTCTGCACTTGGGCCCCTTATCAGGCTCCTCCCAGGGACGGCTGCTTGATAGCAGCTGGTACCTTTGATTCAAGGAGTCCCCAGGCCTCGAGCCCCACTGGCCGAGCTGGGCTGAGAGCTGAGCTTGTTCTGCACATAAACCCAGACATCTGTGTAACTGCCCCTCCGGCCCTGCCCCTGTGGCCAGGCCCTCGCTGCTCTACTCTCCCCAGCTATGCAGGCTCAGGACTTGGCCTGGTGTCGGGGGACTTCCCCGGGTGACTGACAGGAGCACACTTCCCGCTAGGTCTGGGCGGGAGGTTCCACCCTCCAGGTGAGCTCCAGAAGGAAGCTTGCGAGGGTTATGGATCCCCTGGGTCTGGCTGGGGGAGGAGAGGGACTTTCCCAGGAGCCCTGGCCAGGGCTAGCTCAGGTAACTGTGTTCGCCCCCTCCCCTCCGCTGTTTAAATTGGGTCTAGCCAGGCAATTTACTGGTCCGTCTGAGGACTGTTCAGCTTGGAAAAGAGACGGCTAAGGGGGGAGATGATCGAGGTCTATACAATCATGACGTCCAGAGAAAGTAGATAAGGAAGGGTTGTGTACTGCTTCTCATAGCAAGAACTAGGGGTCACTCAATGAAATGAACAGGCAGCAGGTTTAAAACAAACAAAGGGACGTATTTCTTCACACAATTAGGGTGACCAGACGTCCCGATTTTATAGGGACAGTCCTGATATTTGGGACTTTGTCTTATACAGGTGCCTATTACCCCCCACCCTCTGTTCCCAATTTTTCACACTTGCTGTCTGGTCACCCTGCATACAATGCAGTCAACCTGTGGAACTCCCTGCCAGAGGATGTTGTGATGGCCAAGACCACAACAGGGTTCAAAAAAGAACTAGAGAAGTTCACGGAGGATAGGGGTCCGTCAATGGCTGTTAGCCAGGCTGGGCAGGGATGGTGTCCTAGCCTCTGTTCGCTGGAAACTGGGAATGGAGGGCGGGGGATGGATCACCGATGATTCTCTGTTCTGGTCTTTCCCTCTGGGGCACCTGGCACTGGCCACTGTTGGAAGACAGGATACTGGGCTGGATGGACATTTGGTCTGACCCAGTGTGGCCATTCCTATGTTCTTATGTTCTGCTTGCTGTCCTGCAGCATTCCCGGGAGCTGCTACACAACTGCTGCAGCCAACCTAGAGACAGCTGCTTCCTAGCAATGGGCGAGCTCGTTCCCCTACCTATCTTGGGGCTCCAGGATTCCTTATCTGTATGGCGACTGTCGTTAACGATGGTCATTGGGTGCATCTGACAACAGCTCCCCTTCCAAAACTGCCATCCCATTGTCACAGCGGGGAGGCGAGGACGCTGGAGGAGCACCACACACTGCAGTTCATAACACCCTCGCAGGGACAGGATGCACCGGGGAATGTTGCTGAGGGTGGGCAGGCCCCGGATTTGCTCGCGCCTGAAGAGTCAGGTCTCTGTCTTGCCCAGGGCCCCTCTAGCCAGCCAGCGGCCTGCTCTGGGTGCTGGCGTGTGAAGGGAGGGCCGTGCTTGTGGATCAGCCGGGGGGTGGTTGGGATTCTCTGTGCACTGGTAGAGATGATGGCGCGAGGGCCAACGTTTTTGCAGAGGGCTCAGTGCCCCCAGCAGGGGCCCAGTTCAGGAGGGTGGGTGGCTCTCGGGGGAATGCGGCTGTGTCCTGCTGGGAGCCGGGCACATGGGGGCTCACTAGAACACTGGGCCTGGCGTGCAGCCTGCCAAGGCTTTGACGCCCGCTTGGCACCGGTGTAAGGCGGCCGGTGGCGCAGGCATGGGGCCGCACTGCACCACGGGGCAGGTTTAGGGGCTTTTCTCCAGCCCAAGGGGGGATCAAAGTCTTGGTTCCGCTGGGGGAGGGAGGGCACCGCCTCCCTCGCCCGTGCCAGCTCCCAGCCCTGCTCTTCCTTATGGCTTCCCGGCTGGGAGGCAAACCCTGCGCCCCCACACTCGGCGGGGCTGGGGCTGTGCCTCAGGGCCCCTGGGAAATGGAGTCCCGCTTCCCCGCGCGAGCGGCTCCTGGAGAGGAAACTTTGGGGGCCCCCTGGACTACAGCTCCCAGCAGGCCCTGCGGCCCCTCCCCCCACCTGCTGCAGGAGCGGCTCGGTAACAGATCAATGGGGGGGGGGTGATGTGTAACTTTCATTTGCTTCCTAGTTAAATGCAGCTCGGAGCCGCCGGCCGGTCCGCGGCAGGAGACAGTGAGTCCGACACCAGCCCCGCGCCTCGCCCCGCTGCATCAGCCCCCGCGGCCCCCCCAGCACCCCCTGTCTGCCACGCTGCAGCCACCGCAGAGAACCCCCAGCCCCCGTCTAGCCCCCGCGGCAGCCCCAAACGAGCCCCCAGATCTAGCCCGCTGCAGCACCCCGCGAGCCCCCAGCCCCCCGATCTACCCGCTGCAGCCCCACAGCCCACCAGCCCCCCGCCTAGCCCCGCTGCACAGCCCCCCCCCGTTCATAGCCCCGCTGCCAGCACAACACAACGAGACCCAGCCCCCCGTCTAGGCCACGTCTGCAAGCCCCCGAGCCCCCCGAGCCCCCCTCTAGCCCGGCTGCAGCCCCCCGCGAGCCCCCCCAGCCCCCGCTAGCCCCGCTGCAGCCCCCGCGACCCCCCCAGCCCCCGCCATAGCCCCGCTGCCAGCCCCGCGAGCCCCCCAACCCCACGAAGGTCCGTGCAGCCCACGAGCCCCGCCTAGCCCCGCTGCAGCCCCGCGAGCCCCCCCCAGCCCCCCGCCTAGCCCCGCTGCAGCCCCACGAGCCCCCCCAACCCCCACGAGCCCGCTGCGGGCAGCCCCCGGGCAGCGGACCCTGGGACCGGTCTCCCCGGCTGCCCTGGTCCCGGAGTCGGAGAAGCGGGTCTGGGCTGCCCAGGGGACCCCTCGCTGGCCCTGCCCGCCCGCGGGGGGGACGGGGGGTCCCGGCCGGCGCTGGACGTTCCGCGCCCTGCAGGGACCCGCCGGCGGCGCATTAGCCGGGTGGATTTAACCGGGTTTCGCGCTCCGCTGGCGCCGGGACACGAGCTGTGCCAGGGATGCAGCTTTGGCCGGGCTCCGCCTGAGCAGCGCCGCCGCATTGCCGGCCGGGCTCGCCAGAGGCGCCCGGGTCCCATCCGCTCGGAACCTCCCTTGGACTGGCCCAGCGCGCAGGAACAGCAGCGGGGGAGCGATCCTGGGACGCCCCCAGAGCTGGGGGCTGAGATCCGAGGCCTTTGGGGGCTGTTGATAGGGGGTTTTGCCTGGTCCCTGATTCACCGAGCAGAGCTGGAGTGCGTGGGGGGAAGGGCAGCCCCCGGGCCCCCCAGCCAAGAGGCTCAGGAGGAGAAGCTGTGGCCAAAGGGGCTGGGGGGGATCCTAGGGGAGTAGTGAGCGGGGGAGGGAGGGGATGCCGCACGTGGATCCTGCATCCAGTCCTGGGACTCCCAAGGGTGCTGGGGCTCCCAAGGGTGCTGGCAAAGTGGAGCGGGTGGAGAAAGGACACAAGGTTTCAAGGGCTGAAGGAAATGTTGGCTACTGAGACCTATCAAGCTCTGGCTGTTCAGCGTCTCAGAACCAACCCCACGGGTGACTCTGCTCGCTCTGGTGAATGGTGTAAATACCTTTCTGGGCAGAAAATACCAGATTCCGGTGGGCTTTGTAATCCAGAACAAGGCAGGCAAGAACCAGTGGCTGGACGGTGAAGTCAGGCAAATTAGAAACAAAACTTATGTTTGTAGAGAGGCCACAAGTGGTCTGGCAAATATCTGGGCCCCACAGGCTCATATCTGGGCCCCACAGGCTCATATCTGGGCCCCACGGGCTCATATTCTGAACAGGGCGGGTGACCGAGCACTAGAACAAGCTCCCCAGGGCAGTGGGAGGTTCCCCATCTCCGGGGGTCTGCAGCCCCAGACTGGTGCCTCTCTGGCAGAGGGGGACGTTAGCCAGACACAAGTTACTGGGCTCAGGGCAGGGGGGAACTGGCTGACGTTTGACGGCCTGTGATGTGCAGGTCAGACTAGTGGATCTAATGGCCCCTCCTGGCCTCATACTCTGTGAAACTATGAAAACCTGCCATGCCCCTGCACTGGGCCGGGCTGAGATAACGTCCCTTGTCGATGCATCTTGGCGCGCATGGCTGTGATCAGTCCTCAGCGTGTGACAAGCCTCGTCCTACCTGCCTCTCTCATCCCAATACAGTTCCACACCTGAGCAGAGAGCAGAGAGGAACCAGGAAGGCAGAGGTGGACAATCAGCCGTTTGGAGGCTCAGAAGAGCGGGCGGACAGGTCTGGGTTTTTCTGTTGAAAAATAGTTTTGTTGCAATCAAAATGTTTTGCAAAAATGGTTCAGTGGGGGGGAGGGGGAATCAGAAATGAAACAAAATGAAAGTTTTTGTTTAATCTCTAATTAATATTTTTATTCTATTTCTGTTCCTGATGTTCAGATATTTGTCCCCCTCCCCCTTTCTCTCTCTTGGTACTTTTTTCCACTGGGAAAAAGTAAGAAATAGGTGAGGAAGGGACTTTTCTCCTGCCCCAGGAGTCTGAAATCGGAACTAAACCAAAAATCGCCAGGCGAGATGAAAACTTTTGTTCTGTTTCAATTTTTTGGGGTTAAAACCCAGAAAATTTCATTGAAACATTTTTAATAAAAAAAATAATTTTTTTTGCAGGAGAAATTGTTGATTTGTGCAGCCCACTTTCAGGGATAGGCAGGGAGCGGCGTGTGGCCAGGGACGGTCTGAGACCTGGCTTCCTGGTACCACAAGTGCCCATTCTCATCCTGCCTGGACATTGGGATCCTGGAGTCTTGCCTCAGTGTCTCCAAACAAATTTGCAGTGACTCAGGGCCAAACCTGGGACAGTCAAGCGCTTGGCTTATCCATCAGTGCTCCAGCCCAGAGTGTAGGGTTATATTTACCAGGGGCCACTCTGCGCAGGCATCTGGCTTAGAGTGCAGATATGGGGGCGGGGGGGCCTGACCCCCGGTTCAGGTGGGTCAGAGGAGCAGGAGGGATGGGACATGATGTCCAGCAGGGGACTCGGGGAGTGTGGCGAGAAGCCAGTGCTGAGAAAAGCTTGGGGTCTGGGTTTCTCTGCCCCCAGGCACAGCCCTGCTATGGTTAGTGAGTGTTAGCTGGTATTGTTCGTTGCCCAGACACGCAGCAGGGATGCAGACGCCAGGGCTGCCCTGCCCATGCAAATGCCCCAGCTCCGGCTGCTTTGGCTTCACCCACTTCATAGCCCCATAAGCCACTGCAGGAAGTACTTCCCCTTTGGCCTGGTGCCTCCCAGCTGTGCCGGGGGGGAGATGGGAGGTGATGGCTGGGCCTGCCCTGCGTGACGTTCTGTACATGGCCTGTGCAGTGCTCTGGGGGGGGGGGGGGGACGCTGGTGGTCACTCCTCCCCGCTGCATGTCTCTCAGCGGCTGCCGAAGGAGCTTGGGATGGGTGGGAGGGGGCGGGTTAGTGGCCCAGGCTCCAGGGACCAGTCCCAGCAGGGTTCACCCTTCCCTTGTGGATAAGGAGATGAGGGTCTCTTAGACAAGCCTTTACGGCTCCTGGTGCTGCTTGGCCTGCACGTTCGGGATCCCCGGGTCCATTGCTCCCCCTCCCTGCATTGGTGCCAGCTCTCCGGGGCTGGGACAGGGCGCAGTGTCATGTGACTCCATGTTGAGGCCTCGGCTACTCCGCACGGGGCAGGTGGCCGTGCCTGGAGCTGAGCATGTAGCTTGCCCTGGGCCTGAGATTCCCCCGGTGAGCCGGGTGCGCTGGTGTCCATGCCAAGGCTCTGGGTGGGCATCTCTAGGAACGGCCCATTTCCCACACCTGGGAGGGAGGAACAGTGGGACTGCCTGGCTTCAAACAGCAGCCCCAGCAGTGTCCCCCCTGGGCCTCAAGCAGGAGCATCTCAGCTCCCACCCTCCCAGCTGAGCAGGGCCGGATGAGAATTCCCAGGGACCCCTCCCGCCAGTGCTGCCCCTTCATCAGCTAGAGAGGGTCCCTGGTGAGCCGTGTGAACCTCTTCCTGGCATCTGGGCAGCTCTCCCAGCCCCTGCATCCCACCAATCTGCAACTGTCCTGGCCCCATCAGCCCTGCCCTGGGCTCCCGGGAGATGGTGGTTCTCCTTGGCGCATGGAGCCGGCTGCAGCCTGCCAGGACCTGCCGCTTGCGGCTCCACCCAGGCTCCAGCCACCTGTACAATCACCAGGAGTGAGGCAGCGTCTGACTTGGGGGACGGGCAAGCCAGGGCCTGCCATCTCCTCACCCTGCTCTGCCGCTGTCCTGGCTGCCTCTCAGCAATGCCCACTGCTCCTGGCTACCTACGTGCCTGCTGCCCTTCCGTTCTGCTTTCCCCCAACTCCCAGAGCTGGCGGCTCCCAGCGATCCCAGCCCGGCCCCCGGATCTCCCACCCAGACCCCTCCTGACACCATCAGATGGGGATTGCTGCAAGCTGGCTGCCCCAGGCCCAGCCTCATGCTCCAGCAGCAGCTGCGGGGAATAAATAGTCCAGCAGCCGCATTCTGAAACGGCAGCTGGCACAGAGCCCGGGGCCTCCCAGTGACACCCCCAGCTGCTGGGGCCTTCCCAGGGGGCCTAGGCTGTCACTGACCCTCCTAGGACTCCTGGTCCCAGCCCAGCAGGGGCAGCTGGGAGGCATTAGGGTCAGACATGCCCCCCAGGCTCTGTCTGCCTGCTCCAGCCTGCCTCCTGCGCCCCCATCGGGGGCCCATCTCTAGCCTGGTACCACTGGGGACTCACACACCACTTACATGGAGCCTCACCGTTCCCAGCCGGTCGGGCAGCACCACGGCCTCATTTGACAGTCGATAGGTAGAAGGAATGGGACTTGGCCAAGGTCATACAGCGACTCAGTGTCATTGGGGAGTAGAACCCAGGAGTCCAGGCTCCCAGCCCCCCTGCCCTGATTACCAGGCCCTACTCCTGTCCCTGAAGTGAAGATAGAACCCAGGAGTCAGAGAATCACAGAATCTCAGGGTTGGAAGGGACCTCAGGAGGTGTCTAGTCCAACCCCCTGCTCAAAGCAGGACCAATTCCCAAATCCCTAAGTGGCCCCTTCAAGGACTGAACTCACAACCCTGGGTTTAGCAGACCAATGCTCAAACCCCTGAGCAATCCCTCCCCGTGCCCAGCCCCTCTGCTCTAACCATTAGACACCACTCCCCTCTCACACCCATGGATAGAACCCAGGAGTCCCCGGCCGGCTGCTGTAACCTCTGTCCAAACAAGTATCCAGTAAAGGGATCCCTTCCCCACAGGCCTGGGCGCTCAGCCAGCGTTCACCCTCCTGCCCAGGCTGCTCTGTGCGTGTTTGTTCTGGGCGTGGTTGGCTCTGAGCCGATGAGGAAAATGCCCGTGTGAGGGCTGCTTGGCAGGCCGGGCTAGCAGGGGGCTAGGCAGTCACTGGAGGAAAGAGGGGGCAGGGCTGGAAGTGGACTGTGGTACAGAGAGGACTGAACAAGAGACCCAGCTTCAATCCCTGAGGCCGGGCTATTGTGCCTGGGCCAGCTAGGGCAGCTCAGTGCCCTGGGCAGGGAGCCCCCCATGATCCTGCAGTACCCCCTGTGGTGGGTCTGGACATGCCCCATGCAGATCTCGTGGCCCAGGCTCGTGCCATGCTGGGCCTGGGGAGGAGGCTGCTCTCTGGAGGGGAGGGATGGAGCAGCAGAGGTGCCCTGCTTGGCCCCAGATGCCCGGGAGCCCCTGTGGGTTGCACCCTCCGTGCTGAGGTATCTGAGGGCTCGGGGCTCGATTTGAGCTGCTGTTGGTGCGTCAGAGCAGGGTCCCGTTCTCAGGCTGCGTTCATCTGTCTGCAGGAGCCAGGCCAAGGAGCTGACTCACGAACCCGCTTCCCCTCCAGATCTGGCCTGCCGGAGAGCCAGGACAGTGCTGCCAGCGGGATCCCGGAGCCACTGGCCTCTGAACCGCACGGTCTGTCCCCACGGGAAACCGGGGAGGGAAGGCAGCTTCCGGACTCACCCCTGGGAGAGAGAAAGGCATTGGGGGGCAGGTAGATGGGTGGGTGATGCTCCGTCCCCGCAGCGTTTCCTTTATCCTGTGGGCCTGAGCCCAGAGCAGCACTGGGATCCCCTGGGGCCTGGGCCAGTGTGTTAGCCCTGCCCTCCAAGTGGGCACTGCCTGAACCTGCACCCACCCCGCGCCCCTCAAGGGGGTGTCATGCAGCTGCCCCCCATGGCCCTGTGCCGGGGAAGCAGGAGGTTCCTGCCTAACTCTGCAGCGGGTGGGTGGTGCTGTGTGCGGAGCATCCCGCCGGCCCCCGGCCAACATCCCCACCCGCCACTGGGCCTCGGTGACACCGCAGCCTGGCTGGAGCAATGGGGCCCCATGGCAGATGGCACAAAGGCTCCGGGGTGGGAGTGGACCCAGCGATGGCTCGGGGGCTGGGTGCCCTGGAGGCAGCGAGGCCAAGAGGAACCCATCTTAGGAGGCAGTTTGCCCAGCTGCCAGAGCCTGGCCCAGGGCAGGGTCGTGCTCCGGTTCCCAGCTCCCAGGCTGGGCTCCTGTCCCGTCCCTCACTGCCCCTCAGCATCGGGACGTTCTTCCTCAGGAGCCCCGGGGACCCAGCTAGCCCCGGCCCTGACCCAGGGGAGCAACCGCAGGCAGGAGCCAGGAGCCCCCGCCCCAGCCAGCTGCTCAGACGCCTGCTCTGGTGCCTGAGCCGTCCCGCCAGCAGACCCTGGCGGAGCCCGGATGTGTAACCGTGCGGGCTGAGATCTGAGGGGTTGGACAGGGATCCAAGTCAGGGTTTGCTGGCGCCAGAAATCGCCCTGTCCCAAGAACCCCACCCTGGTGTCTCCTTCAGAATCCACTGCCAGGCACCAGCCCCTGGACCCGAAGCCAATTCCAGTGTATAGGTCCAGCTTCTCGGGTCACTGGCTGAGTTGAAATTGAGGGGTCAGGTGGCCCCAGGGCCGTCTCTGCGGGTTCCTCAGGGCGCGTGCCTGGCCCCACAGCAGCACGCCAGAGGGCAGCCGGGTTGCCAACCCGCCAGGGATGTCCTAGCGTCCTGGGAATGGAAGATGAAGCCATGAGGAGAGCTGAGGTCAGGGCAGTCACAAGGCTCAGGGGGAAGTAGCGGGCGGTTTATTACGCGGCAGTCGTGGGCTTGGCAAACGCAACAGCAGCTGCCCCAGGCGGGCGGACATGCCACAGGAGGAAACGCTTTACACCCGGGGTAGCTGCCCCTGCCGTAACCTGCCGTTCACTGCTCCTGCCTGGAACCACGGTGCTCAGGGGTGGGGACAGATCACACAGGCATCGCGCTGTGGTGTCAGCAGGTGCAGGGCCGGGGGGCGGGGAGGGAGGCTAGGAATCACTCCCACCCCTCCTCCACTAGCCCCAGCTATCGGGGATCTCGAAGCAGCTCAGGGCTCCCAGAAGGACGGATGCATCTCCTGGACAGGCCCAGGAATCACCCTGCCCCACTCCCAGCCTGGTAAACCAAAGCTTGAGAAGGGAAGAAGCCTTTACAGTAGCACACAGTGGAGCTGGGAATGGAACCCAGGAGTCCTGGCCGCCAAGGTGCCCTCCTCCCTCACTAGCCCCTGCTCCCCTCCCAGTAGTGTGAATAGAACCCAGGAGTCCTGCCTCACACCCTGCCTTGCTCTAACCACTAGGCTTCTATGCAGGATTTCTGCATTGGGGCTGGGGAGGGGATGATCCGACACTGAAATTAACAGCCTCCCTTTGCCATCCTGTGCTCCCCTCTCTCCTTGCCAGGGTCGAGGGGGGCTCCTCCCCTGGCAGTCGCTGCTCAGGCCATGTGGGCGCTGTGAAGGCAGCCGGTTCTGTGGGACGTGGCCCTGATTCCCTGGGGGCGGGGGGGACGCCCCCATCCCAACAGGTCCTGCGCTGCCTGCCCCTTGGTGGCCAGAAGTGGGTGAAGCTGCTGCAGGGCCTTGGGAAGGGCCCTGGCCCCTATGGGTGAAGGGGGCGTGGTGCATCGTGGAGGGCAGGCTCTGTGCCAGGGCGGGCAGTGGATTCCTTCAGGGCAGCCTTGAGGGCGGGAGGCTGAGTGGTTTTACTGCCCGTCTCGTGCTCCCTTTATGGCCGCAGACAGTGTGTTGAGGGAGCCGCCCTGCCTTGGCTCTGCGAGTCTCCCCACGTGGTGTGGCAGGTGCCCATCCTGAACTGCCAGGGAAAGTGCAGCCGGCTGGACTTTGCTCCTGCCAGGGTGGGGCCTGGCTGGTCACAGCCGTCCTGCCCATAGGGCGCAGGGAGAGAGTCAGTGTTTCTTCAGGCAGCCAGGCCTAGTGGGTAGAGCAAGAGGGAGCCTGGAGTCAGGGCTCCTGGGTTCAGTTCCCAGCTCTGGGAGAGGAGCAGCATCCAGGGGTAGGAATGGGAGTGCGAGAGTCAGATCTTCTGGGTTCTAGTCCCAGTTCTACCACTGACTGGCTGGGGGACAGCCCCTCTTTGCCTCAGTTTCCCTGTGTGGAAATCAGGCCTCTCCTGGAGAGGGATGCCTGAGGGCAGCACACGGGGTCTCCCAAGGGATCTGGCCCCTTCGGGGCATTTCAGAGCCTCAGTGGGGAAGGCCAGACCGAGCTTGACCGGGCATATGAGGCTGATGAGAAACACAAAACTGCAGCTGCAAATCCCAGGCTCCTTCTGGTCCCTGCAGAACCAACCCCCCTGCCCTGCCCACCAGGGCGAGACAAATCCCAGCTCATGCAGCATCCTGGGAAGGGGGTTTGGAGCCTGGCAGCCCTGCACCGCTGCCCCTTTGGTCCCAGAGCCCAGCTCAGCCCAGCAGCTTTGCAGGGCCCATCAGACACCTTGTGCCCAGGACGCTCCTGATTGTGCACTGGGGCAGTGGGAGGAGAAAGGGTCCCATTAATGCCCGTGAGGGGCAGGCTCAGGTGCATCCAGGCCGTGGGGTAGCCCTGGATGCTGTCTCAGGGCTTGTGCTTTGATGGGGAGGGAACCGTTGTTCATCTGGGAAGTCGCCCGTATGCTAGGCTGGGAAATAGTAGGCGGCCCAGGCTGGGATCCCTGGGTTGGCAACAGCCTCCTGCCCCGCATAGGGTGCCGCAGTGTTGACCCAGGGTCCTTTGGCACCACTGGAGCTTAAGGGGCAGCTCCATTGTCTGGGCAGCAGTAGTAGGCTGTTACCCTCTATGCTGAACAACCCATGGGGTGGATACAAGACGTGTTTTACAAAGATCCTGTGTGAGGAGCTGGGCTCTGTCCTTACTCGAGTTTGACACTGGTGTCTCTGCAGATCTGTGTGGCTGCACCAGGAGAATCAGGCCCTGTATCTCAGGACCCCGGTAGGGGTTTATCAGGCTTCTGATTAAATTAAGAGAGTTTAATGCAAATTGAGATTCACCCCCCCACCCCCTGACTGCTCCCCTCCCAACGCCCCCCTTGAGGGGTTTGTGTTTGGAGTCAGGGAGTCTCAGCTCCAGCAACCCAGCCCCAGCTGGCTCCAGGCAGCAGGATCCCAGTGACCCCCCCACCCCCACCCCTTCCCAGAGTTAAATAATAACCCAGGGCAGCAGGCAAAGCACGTCCTGCCTGGCTCTGTTGCTAGGCTCTGGGCTGAGGGGGTTTAACGATTTGAATAACCGTGAGGGTTAATTTAACCCCTTTGGAGCCTCCTAGGCAGCTGTAGAGCTGCACATGGTCTCCCTAGATCCTGCGAGATGGGCTTTCAGCTGAGACCTTAGGTGTGGTGTGAGTCCAGGACCTGTTATCCTGGCTCTGTCACAAGCCCTGGCCCCAGGCTGTGCCTCAGTTTTCCTGTCTGTATCCTGGGGATAATGAGGTGGGTCCATCTCTGCGGGGATGAGTTTGTTGATGGATAAGCAATAAAAGATCCTGCAGCATCCTGGAGTGCCCCCTCCCCATGCAGTGTGTCCCTGCCTGGCTGCTGCTCCCCACCCCAGAGGTGGCTGCTTTTCAGTGCTGCTGTGTGTATGTAGGTGCAGGAGCTGCAGAGCATCATTGAAAGGGGGGGCTGCGTAGATTTTCTCCCCAAACCTCCTCTTCCCCACTCAGCCCCCCTCCCCCACCAGCAGCCTGACCCTCCCCTGGCCCAGGGGACTCACTTTCAAAGGTGAGTGCCATTGTGATCTGGCACATGGGGTCGCTGTGTGGCTCAGGTGTGACCTGGTGTCACGGAGTCCCCGGGCGATGCTCTGGAACTGCTCCCCACTAAGCCAGTCAGGACTTTGGGGAGCCTCCTCTCCCTTGGAGCAGACTTGTTCAGGCAGAAGTCAACACGTCTTCAAGCTCAACGGGTCCCTTCGTGGAGCATTCAGCATGCCTCTGCCGCCTCTGTTCCGAGTCTTTCCCTAAGCAGCGAGCCCACCCAGGTGGGGTCCTGGGGAAGCCACAGGGTCCTGCAACCCCCACTTTGCAGTCAGACGTGACTCTTACCAGCAAACAGGGTATATTCGATGACAAAACAGGTCTAAAACAGAGCTGTAGATCAGGAACGACAGCCTGAAGCGGGTCATGTCTGGGGGGCAGTGAGCAGCCCCTAGGTCTGCACTCACTCCTCGTCCCCAGCAAGCTCCAGACTAACACCCCGCCAGCCCTCGTCTCTGCTTCAGCTCCTTTCCGGGCCAGGAGGTCACCTGATCCTTGTCTCCAGCATTTTCAGCTGGCACTTTGCAGGGGAGGGGCCAGGCCATCAGTTCTAGGAGACAGTGCCAGACATTTAGGTGCACTGGCCCTTTGCTCGAGCAATCAACACCACCACACCACTACTCAACACACCTAGCTAACTGACAGGGGACACTGAGGCACAACACCAGTTCGAGCAAATTAAAACAGTCCGTTCGTCACACTCCCTGCCAGAAGGCGTCACCCGCACGCGGTCCCGGCCCCGGGTCACCCCCAGCTCCGCAGCCCATTGGGGGCAGCAGGGCGCTTGGAGATAACCACCCGCTCAGCAGAGCAGACTGCTGAAGAAAACACCAACGTCTATGGGATGACGCACAGCCAATGGGCACTCGATCGCCGACTCAGAACATGAGAGAGCAAACTGCAGAGCGCGACCTCGTAGGGTGAGGGGGAAGTGCAGGCTGTGATAGCAATGGGGCTGGAGTTTGGGAGTGAGGGGCACCGGCAGAGCTGGAGGGAGCCCAGACTGGGCTAGCAAGGGGCTGCGGGTCGGGAGTGAGGGGCACCAGAGAACTGGGGAGTCCAGGCAGGGCTAGCGGGGGCTCGGGTGGTGAGTAGGAGGGGGCACCGGCGGCTGGGGGAGCCAGGCTGCGAGGGCTGCGGGTCGGGAGTGAGGGGCACCGAAAGGGCTAGGGGAGCCCAGGCTGGGCTAGCAGGGGCTGGGGTCGGGAGTGAGGGCAACGGCAGGGCTGGGGAGCCAGGCTGGGCTAGCAGGGGCTGCGGGTCGGAGTGAGGGGCACCGAAAGGGCAGGGAGCCCAGGCTGGCTAGCAGGGGCTGCGGTGGAGGTGAGGGCACCGGCAGAGCTGGGGGACCCAGGCAGGGCTACAGGGGGCTGCGGTTGGAGTGAGGGCACGAAAGGGCTAGGGGAGCGCAGGCTGGGCTAGCAGGGCTGCGGGTCGGGAGTAGGGGCACCGAGAGCTGGGGGAGCCGAGGGCTAGCAGGGGGCTGCGGGTCGGGATGAGGGGCACCGAAAGGCTAGGGACGCCCAGGCTGCTAGCAGGGGGGGTGCGGGTCGGGAGTGAGGGCAGACCGAAAGGGCTAGGGGAGCGCAGGCTGGGCTAGCAGGGGGCTGCGGCGTCGGGGATGAGGGCACCGAAAGGGCTAGAGGCGCCAGGCTGGGCTAGCAGGGGGCTGCGGGTCGGAGGAGGGCACCGAAAGGGCTAGGGGAGCCCAGGCCGGGCTAGCAGGGGCTGCGAGGTCGGAGTGAGGGCACCGAAAGGGCTAGGGGAGCGCAGGCTGGGCAGCAGGGGCTGCGGGTCGGGAGTGAGGGCACGAAAGGGCTAGGGAGCGCAGGCGGGCTAGCAGGGGCCGCCGGTCGGGAGTGAGGGGCACCGAAAGGGCTAGGGGAGCGCAGGCTGGGCTAGCAGGGGGCTGCGGGTCGGGAGTGAGGGGCACCGAAAGGGCTAGGGGAGCCCAGGCTGGGCTAGCAGGGGGCTGCGGGTCGGGAGTGAGGGGCACCGAAAGGGCTAGGGGAGCCCAGGCTGGGCTAGCAGGGGGCTGCGGGTCACGAAGGCGACACGCAGGCCGCACCCTGGTATCTAACTGGGCTCCTCGCTCCGGCCCCTCAAACCCATCTGCTCTGCCCCCTCCTCGCTGAGCCTGCGGCCCCTGGCGCCCTCTGGTGGCCAATTCATCTCATCACTGCTGCTCTTACTGCCATGGGGGGCACCCCCCAATCTCCCCTCACCTCCAGATGAAACCGTTTCTGATCCCCCCGGGCTGCCCCAGACTCAGCCTCCTCCAGTCCCAGTGGGACCCTTGGGCCAGGGGCCCCGGGCAGGGAAGGTGGCTGTGCCCAGAGCCTGCTTCCAGGGTGTGCAGGAGCCCTGGGCCCTGGCTCTGAGGGGGGCATCACTCCTGGGGTGCGCCCGGCTCGTGGGTTTCCGGACGGCTGGCCCGATGCTGCCCGACTGGGCACAGGAGGATGCCAGGGCTGTGGGAGCAACACAGAGACACACATGTGTCCAGAGCATGTGGCCAGGATGTGGGGTCCACCCCTGTCCCCCATGGCTCCCCCTAACGCCCAACTCTTTCTCCCTAGGTGTGGGACGGAGACGGGACCTTGGGACTGGCCCGGTCCCCATCACAGCTTCCTGAAGCAGGGGGTGGTGCCGTGCTCCCCACATGGCAGCTGGGTGCCCCCCGTAACGCCAGTCAAACTGGACACCTCGGGCCCACGTGAGACACCCTCAGGCCAGAGCCCGCCCGCCCGCCACTCCCAGCCCAGCAGGGACCCACCAGCAGCCGGCCAGGGGCCAAAGGGATCGGCTGTGGGCAGATACCACGATGCCACCACCATCACCGGTGGGTCCAGCTGGGACCTGGGCACTGGGGTGACCACACAGGGGGAGCCGGGCTGGGCTATGGGGGGGACTGAGCAGGGGTGGGTCTGAGGGCTGCAGAGTTCACAGCAAGGGATGGAGGGGTTGGGACCCCACCCTCCAGGGCACTGGGGCTCCTGCCTGGGGGATCCCGTCCAGCGCGCCGCACGGGAAGGATCCGAGTGCCACCAGCCAGCCCCTGCTGTCAACGCAGGCCCACCAGCCTGTCAGAGAGATGGGCGCCCAGGGGCAGGTGACCCCAGAGCGTGCCCAGGACCTGGCCAGGCTTTCCCATGGAGCTGGGGGTCGGGGGGGCAGGGCTGGGACAGGGAAACGTGGGCCCCTCCAGGGGCCACTCGTCCTGTGCACCCACAGCCAAAGAAAGGCAGAAGCCAGACGGACTCAGGGCAGCCGGGCAATCGAGGGGGCACCGGCTCCAATCTGCCCCGAGGACGGGGGACTGGCTGGCTCGGGGTGGCGGGGGGACATGGGGCTTTTCTGCTGGAGGGGGCACTGGCTCCAATCTGCCCTGAGGACGGGGGACTGGCTGGCTCGCGGGGGGGGACATGGGGCCTTTCCCCTCGAGAGGGCACTGGCTCCAATCTGCCCTGAGGAGGGGGACTGGCTGGCTCGGGGAGGGGGGATCGACAAGGGGTCTGTCCCCACTAGGTGTCGCGGGCGCCGGTCTTGCCCCGGGCAGGAACTGGAGGTTGTTGCCCCCAGCGGGAGGAGGGACCCGGGCGAAGAGACTCCCGGTGGGAGGCTCTCATGGGTCCCAAACGCGGACGGTTGTGCTCTCTGAGCGGTGCCTACACCTGGGGCCTGAGCGGGGCCTCTGGCTGCTGCCGGAATATAAACGGTTATCACAGTGACCTGGGCTCTGCTCCCGGAGGGTCAACGGCTCCTCTGGCACCTGGGGAATCACCTCAACTCTCTGTGCAGCCCCTGCTAGCCCCCCCTGGGTATCCCCCCCCCGCAGCTCTGCCGGTGCCCCTCACTCCCGACCCGCAGCCCCTGCTAGCCCCCCCTTGGTCCCCCCCCCCAGCTCTGCCGGTGCCCCTCACTCCCGACCCGCAGCCCCTGCTAGCCCCCCCCTGGTCCCCCCCCCCGTAGCTCTGCCGGTGCCCCTCACTCCCGACCCGCAGCCCCTGCTAGCCCCCCCCGGGTACTGCCCCCCCCGTAGCTCTGCTGGTGCCCCTCACTCCCGATCCGCAGCCCCTGCTAGCCCCCCCCGGGTACTGCCCCCCCCGTAGCTCTGCTGGTGCCCCTCACTCCCGATCCGCAGCCCCTGCTAGCCCCCCCGGGTACCGCCCCCCCCGTAGCTCTGCCAGTGCCCCTCACTCCCGACCCGCAGCCCCTGCTAGCCCCCCCCGGGTACTGCCCCCCCCGTAGCTCTGCTGGTGCCCCTCACTCCCGATCCGCAGCCCCTGCTAGCCCCCCCGGGTACCGCCCCCCCAGCAGCTCTGCCGGTGCCCCTCACTCCCGACCCGCAGCCCCTGCTAGCCCAGCCCCGGGTACCCCCCAACACTGCTCTGGTGATGCCCCTCACTCCTGATCTGCAGCCCCTGCTATCCTAGCTCCAGGTGTCCCTGCTGCAGCTCTGCTGATGCCCCTCACTCCTGATCTGCAGCCTCTGCTAGCCCAGCCCTGGGCTCCTGCCAAGCCCTGAGAACCCCTAACCCCACAGATCTGCCGGTGCTTCCCAATCCCGACCCACACCGCCTGCTATCCCAGTCCTGGGGTCCCTGTGCCCCACAGCCCTGCCAGTGCCCCTCAATCTGCCCCACAGCTGTCCCTCCTCCTAACCCAGGCCTCCCACCCAGCTCCACCCCCTCCCCACCTCACTGGCCCCCGTTCCTCTCCCCCCAGACCTGTGTAGCTGCGGTAACGTCCCCGAGGTGGAGATCATCAGCCTGCTGGGGGAGCAGCTGCCCCACTACACCCTGCGGGCCGACACGCTCTTCGGGTACGAACACGACGACTGGCTGCACACGCCCCTGCTGCCCCCCGAGGAGCCCACCCCCCTGACACCCCAGCAGATTGAGGAGACCCTGAAGTACTTCCGTGAGTGCCAGTGGGGGGAGCTGGGTACTGGGGGTCCCATTGGGGGGCAGGGGCGCTGAACCAGGGCAGGGGGCGGGGCTGGGGGGTGCCCCCTGCCGGGCCAGCCCCACAGGGCTAGGAGGCAGCTTCCCCCCATTCCCAGGACACAAGAGCCATGCGGCAGCTAATTGCAACTACAGAGGTGCCCGGGTGCAGTGGGGGGATTTCCAGGCCCAGAATCTCTTAGAGCTGCAGCCTCCGTCCTCTCTCAGGGACCCCCAGACTGGGGTTGGGATCGGGGGGCTGCTGAGAGCATGAGGGAGGTTTGCAAGGAGGGGACAGCGAGGCTGGTTAGGAGGAGCCTCGGTGCACCCCCCACTCCCTCTGCCCCCCATTAGGTAGGGGCTGGTGGCCTTTCCCTCCAGGCTCAGGCCTCCCCATGGGACCCAGGTCACCACCAGCTGGTGCCAAACGTGTCTTGCCTCCCATGGGGCGCCTGGCTGCTGTGCAGGCCTCACACCCTGCACCCACTCCAGTTCCATTCGGGGCTCAGGGCAGAACCCTGGGGCCGAGGTTCAGGGCGTGGTTCCCCACTCAGTGTCGCCTCCGTGTGGCCTGAGCTGGTAAGAGCTGCCACCCCCGCAGCCCTCTGGAGGACCCCCAGCTCTGCCACCCACAGGCGGGACCCCCAGCTCCGCTGCCCTGTGGGGGACTCCCAGCTTTGCCACCCACAGGCGGGACCCCCAGCTCTGCCACCCGCAGGCGGGACCCCCAGCTCCGCCGCTCTCTGGGGGACCTCCAGCTCTGCCGCCCGCAGGCAGGACCCCCAGCTCTGCCACCCACAGGCGGGACCCCCAGCTGCTGGAGTCCTGGAGCAGCCCACGCACAGAGGAGCTGGAACTCTGGGACCAGGACCTATTCTCCGGGGAGGGAGGGGGACTTGTGACCTTTGACCCCTTGGGACTGGCAAAGCTGGGGGGCCAGGAAAGGAAGCACCATGGGGCCAGGTGGCTCCCCTTCCCTGGGGGCTTTGGGGTCAGAGGTTCCATGGGGGGGGGGTCCTTTGTGATTATAGTCCACCTGTTGCAAGAGCAAAGGGGGAGGGGGCAGATTAGAGCGGGGTGGGGGGTGACAGGGAGGGAGTTACGGGGAGGCAGGGACTGTAGGTGGGAGGGGGAGGAGGTCTAGGTGGGGGGTGAGGAGAGAGTATAAATGGGCCACTGGGAACTTAGCCAAGTTTGCCCAGTCCCACCGGGCCATCTCCGGTAAGGGACCTTCAGATGGCAGCAGCCCCTCCCCTCTGGGACACCTCAGACCAAGGGGCATGGCTCCCTACGTGTCTCTGACACCCCCCCCCCCCCGCCGCGTCGGTCCATATGTGCTGGGGGCGGCGGGGGGAGGGGGTGCTGACTCCTCTCCTTGATCCCGTGTCCTGGGCCGTTAAGCTGCCGTCGGAGCAAGCCCCATGTAATCTGATTGTGGGACCTAAACTGGGGAGCAAATCCCTGCGGGGGGGGGGGGGGGTTAGGAGAGGCTGCGTCTCCTTGCCCTGCTGCAAGGGCCTCAGCCCCAGCTTCCCCTGCACGGTGCCAACTGCTGGGTGCCGGCCCTGGTCACCTGGGGGCTCCTGCACCTGGGGGAGGGGTTCTGCGCTTAAAGTACTAGTGCAGAGAGGAGGCTGCATCGTGGA